>NW_006159746.1:1023051-1046035 GCF_000334495.1 Tupaia belangeri chinensis
GGGCTAAAGAGATGGGTGTGAATGCCAGATGTGGTGTGTGTGGAGGAGTGGGGCCTGGGGAAGGACATTTGGAGGAGGGATACAGAGACAGAGCATTGTCAGGGAGGTAGTGTTGTTATCTGTTGATATTTTGATCAACTGGACTGGGAAGAAATGTTCACATATTGAAATATTCACTTTGTAAGCTAAATAATGCAATCAAATGTATTTTAAAAAAGGTAAATAAATAAATAAATAAAATTAAAATAAAAAAAGGAAATCACACCTACCTAAGGAATTTAAAATCCATTTGCTAAAATGAGAAAAATGCCTTACACAGCCTTAGTAATGTCAACAGCTCTTCTGCAATTCCTTTATTCCCTTTTTTCTTTCTTCCTTCCATAAACAGACATAGAGAATGGACCATTGATATATGTTAAACACTTTCTAGGTACTTAGTAATCAATGTGAAAGAGAGACACGTTTCATTCTCCCCTGACATTTTTCCTCCAGTGGGAGATACTGACAGTGAAGTAACTAAGAAATTCAGTTCTCCTAACACCTTGACATTATGATTCCTTAAATGGTTTAAAACCAGTGACCCTTACCTTCATGCCACCAGAGCTCTTTCCTTGTAGTATACTTCCAATAGAACATGCAGGTTCTGGTGTAAGTGATTATATTCAAGGCTTGGCTCCAGCAGATGATCTTAAGCAAGTTACTTAACCACACTGTGCATAATCTCAAAGGATTAGGATGAGGTCTAACGTAATATTACGCTGTACCTTGTACCAGGCATGAGTGATCCATAGTCAGCATTCAATAAATGCTAGCCAGAGTCAATAATAGTATCAGTAATAATATTATTAGCAATAGTAATAATATTACTAATACCACAGCACTAATAAAATAGTGTATAGTAATATTGCAATGCAATAATTACAATTATGCTACAATAATAATACTATTATTACTATTGCTATTAATATTATAATCTTGACTTTTATCACCTCTTGAAAATATTTAATTCTTTTTTTTTTTTTTTTAGAGGGTTTTGCTTTTCGGCAGACAGACAGAGAGAGACATAGAGACAGAAAGAGAGAAATCACCCTCCAGAGGGGATGGTCACACCTCAATCCCTTCTCCTCCATTCTCCTCTCGGGATCTTGGGCACGCACGCACACGCGCCCAGCGTGAGTTTTAAGCCACCGGGTCTGGGATGCGAACCGCGGTCGACTACGTGGGAGTCCAGCGACATAGCCATTACGCTAACTGCTGGTTCCCCCGAAAATACTTAATTATTGCAATAATCTTACTTGAGTCAATCTCAGACCACATATTAACACATGCTATTCATTCACTTATTCAACGAATATTTTTTAAGCATACATCATGTACACAGACATGATCCTGAGCTACACGTGGATGTAAAGACACGACAGTGAAATGTACAAAATACAGGCTGAGCCCGTAACTGCCAACAGTTAAGTGTGACTAGAAAATGAGGGACAAGGTAGGAAGGCTGAATGAAAAGCCTGTGAGGTGACTGAAGTCAAATCACCAACAATTTTCCAAATCGACGTGGGAGAATCGGTATTATTCCAAAGCAAATTGGCAGCCATTGAAATTTTGACATATCAAATCTGTGCCACAGGAAAATCAGTCTGGTACTCATGCAGAGAATGGGTTGGAACTTGGAGAAAAACAGAAGGCTCCAGGTTAAGGGACTGACACGGTCATCCAGGTGAAAAATTGTAAGGCATAACACAGAAAGAGGCAAATCTGAAAGATCGTCTTCTATGCAAGATCAGTTCCAAACTTCATGCACCTGTGAGGGCAGAGGCAGCAACGCTTACCCTTATAGTCTAATCTTCCTAGAGCCGAGACCCACCTGCATAAGCAGGGGATCCTTCTCTCTGTAGTCTTTAAAATATTAATATTTCTGAGAGTTTGCAATGGATTTCTAACACATGCTTTCAAAACAACAATAATTTCTGACTGCTACTTACCACCACCCTCATCGGCTGTGGTATCCCGCAATTCGCTGATTCCCCTGGCTGCGGGGCTCCCAGTCTTGAGCACAGAAGACATGTAGCAGTCTCTTCTGAAGAGGCAAGTATGGCCTCTCCCCAGCCCCCACCCCTGCTGCATTTAACTGGGGGACGTCCAGAGCGGGGTAGATGAGCAAAGTGCCCTGGGGCTTAGCGAGAGAGGGTTTCAGGATGCACACCGTCCAAGTCTCTCCTCAGGAACACCCAGGTTACTGGGGCGGCTGGACGGCAATGGGTTCATAGATGGGTCACCACTTTGAACACTGTACCATCCCTGAAGGTCCATACTAGACACCTTCTCGGCCTAGAACGAATTCTCTCTTCGGGGACTTGCTCCCAGCTTGTAACCTCCCTCTCCATCCGGCAGTCCAGTGTGACTCCCCAGTGTGGAGACAGATCTTGCTCCTTACCCACCGGCATCCTCAGTACTTGCGGAAATCAGCACAGGAGAAAATTAGGGTGGAGGAGATGAGGTGGGAAGGGGAAACCGCACATTAGGGTCTAGTCTGGTGGTTTCCGGGCCTCAGCCAACCGAGGGAAAGGAGCACGAGGACAGGGGCGGCTCCACCGGAGGCGTCAGCGGGCACCGGCCACCCCAGCCGTGGGGCGGGGCGGGGCTCTCCTGGCCTCCAGCAGGTTTCTGCGCCAGGAAGCTCGTGGGGCGGCCACCTTCTGCCCAGCTTATGAGGCACGCGCGGAGGCCGCCAGGAAGTGACCTTCCATCCCCGACCCTGTGTCTCTGGCCCCCTGGTCGCTCCCGGAGACTCTGCGCTGGCAGCCTTCAGTTGGGCAGGGACCCCCTGGGTGCCGGGCGGCCATGCTGCACGTGGGACTGGAAACGTGGAGGCGGCCGTGGGCATCCCCAACGGCCCCCTCAGGAGGACGTGACACCCAAGGACGCCTCTTTGCCGAAACTGGGCTGGGACCGGGGACACTGGGGGTCAATAACGGGTCATGCCCATGCCTATTCTGGCAGTGGCCCAGCAGGAGTTGCACTCTCCCGTCTCGCCATGTTGAAATCAGAAACGTCTGTATTCACCGTCTTGGAGAGGACAGAGAGAAATGTGAAGTGTTTATAGAAGCCCCTTTCGAAGAATATTGTAAATGTTAGAAAAATCCACAGGTATGGGCAGGATAAGTAGAAGTAAGTGCCCTTCCTCTTATGTACAGGAAAGATTTTTATAATTTATCAAGAACCAAATGTTTCTCCTTCACAAGTAACTGGAAATAATTTTCCTGAAAAGACATTACTGTGTTTTTCAAATGGAATTCATGATAGTCTATCCCATAATGTGCAAAAATAGCTCTACTATGTGTTAGTTTATCCTTTATGAATTGCTATAGGAGAAGGTATTTATTTAAAATGATGTTAGTAAAATCATTATGGGCCTAGACATCTCTGAAGTAGCTGATTAAAACAACATTGAACTATCAGATTCAGAGAATGATGGTTTCAAGAGTAAATCTACTGCTTCAAATGATGGTGATGGATTTGTCTTTGACCAGGAATGAGTACCTAAAAAACAATGGGAACACTCCTGGCCTGCCTGTATCTATTAAGGTGTTAAGCCATTCAACCCAGCAGTCTGTAGAAATGCGAAATATGAAATTTGGCAGAAGTCTAAACAACATCAACAAAAATGTGATTATTCTATTACTGCTGGCTTTCAATATGAAGTTGGAGATAAATGCTGAGTTAAGTTTAATCACAGTGGAACATTTTTTTTTTTTTTTTGGAGAGATTTTCACTGTAGGGCGCGTGCGCTCGCCAGACAGACAGAGAGAGACATAGAGACAGAAAGCGAGAAATCCCCCCAGGGGGGATGGTCACGCCGCAATCCCTTCTCCTCCATTCTCCTCTCGGGATCTTGGGCACGCACGCACACGCGCCCGGCGTGAGTTTTAAGCCACCGGGTCCGGGACACGAACCGCGGTCGACTACATGGGAGTCCAGCGACATAGCCATTACGCTAACTGCCGGTTCCCCACAGTGGAACATTTTTTTTTTTTTTTTTGGAGAGATTTTCACTGTAGGGCGCGTGCGCTCGCCAGACAGACAGAGAGAGACATAGAGACAGAAAGCGAGAAATCACCCCCCAGGGGGGATGGTCACGCTGCAATCCCTTCTCCTCCATTCTCCTCTTGGGATCTTGGGCACGCACGCACACGCGCCCGGCGTGAGTTTTAAGCCACCGGGTCCGGGACACGAACCGCGGTCGACTACGTGGGAGTCCAGCGACATACCCATTACGCTAACTGCTGGTTCCCGACAGTGGAACATTTTTGAATGCAGATATTAAAGGGGTTCACTCAGAATAGACTGTTGTGGTTGAGGAGCTGGGGGGGAAAGGGACAACAAAAGAACCTCAAACCACCTCCCTCAGAAAGCTAGAACACAGTGTCAAGGACGATGATGAAAAAATGTCTGGTACTGGGCAGCATTTCCATTCTGATCTGTATTACAGAGGGCAAATGGATCCAAGAAAGCCAGTCCAAGTCCCATCAGCACTCCCCCCTCAGCTGCAGCAACCTTCAGAGTAAGACAGCATGCATTCTCTAGTGCTTCAGGGCCACAGTCTCAGAAATCTTAGTGAGCATGAAAACCTCAGCAGGACATCCTCACAAATCGCCAGAAAGCCTGATCACCAGCAATTTGAGAACTCTGGTGATACAAGTCAGGAATCTACACTGTATCAGCCTCTCCCCAGAAGAGCGCAGACAGAAGCAAGCTATAGAACAGCGTAATTTATGAGATTCAGAACAAAGGTGAACAGGTCTTCCCAGCCCTTTCCAGCTCATCAGTCAATCAGCTTGTCAGAGTAGCAACCCTTATGTCCAGAGAAAATCATCACATGGAAATGATAGAAAAGAAAGCATATAGAAACTGGATATAGGAGAATGAAATAACGAAGACTCCATGGAAATGTTCAACTAGATATAAAACCTGAGCCAAACTCATTGGAGAACATTAGCAATGATAAATGCGTGAAGAATTCCATTACATCAAAGTCAAAGAAATGAAAAGTCTCATCCTTTGTGACATAAAAACCAGCCAAACATGTTTCATCAAACCCAGCTTCCCTTCTAGTTTCTCCAGACGTACATCTAACGTCTGTGGTGTCTACCAGCCATTGTGCCAGCCTGGCCAAGTGAACCTACAGCTTTTGGACTAACAGGTATTCCTGCTCAAATTCTCATTTTGTCAGTGACACACACTCTGACCACTGGATTTGATTCTGCTGTGTCCCAAGCTCACTTAGCACCTTGTCATCGGCTATGTCAATACAGACAGTTAGTCAGCCCTTAATGCTTTTGCCTGAGATATTGGCCCTTTACCAGGATTCATTCTGTCTTGTGTTTTCTTCTAATGAAAAGGGAGATGGAGTAATGAGTAATGAGTAATGTCTCGCTCTCTGTCTCTCTCTCTCTCTCTCAGTCTCTAGTGAGTGCATGCACCCTATCACGAAAATCTCTCTCAAATGAAAAAAAAAAAAAAAAGAATGTTATCATGGTCAAAAATAGGTGTTGTACTCTGTCCTCGTTTGGAGATTGGACTCTGAATGAACACAGTATTCATTCATCTGTGTTATTTTATTAAAAATAACTAGCTGTTATTATTTGTACATATACAATTTGAAAATCTATCCTTTTTTATGGTGTTTATCTTTTGATCTGTCAGTTAGAGTGCTATGCAAATAGTATAGTAGTAATTTCTCTTTCTTGCCATGTATAGTATACCTAGCCAAAAATACATGTTTTTTTTCTTTCTTTTCTAAAGCAAATACAGTTCACTTGAATTTGACAAACTGAAGCTGAAGAGTTGTCTGGGGTCTCTGATAACCTATAGCAATGTTTGGATGCTAGCTAGGCTAAGTGAATTGCCGCTGAACTGTAATAAAGGTTATTTATCTCTATGCTGTTCTAATTACCAAAGGTTTATGTCACTGCCAATTTGAGTAGTGATTGGCATTTAGATATTTTGTGACACAGGATTTTAAGAGCACTTTGAAAGATGACATTTTATCATGATGGTGCTAGGTAAAAAAAAAAAAATTGTGAAGGCTGGTGTGGTTGAATAGAAAATTACACTGCTTAAACCATTTTTTGTTTACATCAATGAATGAATTATAGAATAAAATTAGAGTATCCTCCATTTTCAGCCCATGCTTTTTAATGTAAGGATTAGCTTACGTGATAACCTTTATAAAAATCACATTTCGATATAAACACCAGATTTTAAAGTTCAATATAAGTTTGATCTCAGGAGTCCAAAAGAACTTGCTGGTTCCAGTATCTCTTATTTAATTAACTGGGGTTTGATCTCGATTACTAGAAATGTTTAAAAATTGGATGGAAAAGAATACCATTCATTTCTTCACCGTCACTCTTACCTCAATTGAGTAACAAAATACTCTGTAGCTCCTGAAAGAGACACTGATCTTCCTGTTTCCCAGCTCTCATTTTCAGAATATGATGGAAACAGTGTTCAAAAAGAATTTCAGCAGATGGTATTTTTCTCACTGATCCCAAAGGTTTATGTCACTGCCAATTTGAGTAGTGATTGGCATTTAGATATTTTGTGACACAGGATTTTAAGAGCACTTTGAAAGATGACATTTTATCATGATGGTGCTAGGTAAAAAAAAAAAAAATTGTGAAGGCTGGTGTGGTTGAATAGAAAATTACACTGCTTAAACCATTTTTTGTTTACATCAATGAATGAATTATAGAATAAAATTAGAGTATCCTCCATTTTCAGCCCATGCTTTTTAATGTAAGGATTAGCTTACGTGATAACCTTTATAAAAATCACATTTCGATATAAACACCAGATTTTAAAGTTCAATATAAGTTTGATCTCAGGAGTCCAAAAGAACTTGCTGGTTCCAGTATCTCTTATTTAATTAACTGGGGTTTGATCTCGATTACTAGAAATGTTTAAAAATTGGATGGAAAAGAATACCATTCATTTCTTCACCGTCACTCTTACCTCAATTGAGTAACAAAATACTCTGTAGCTCCTGAAAGAGACACTGATCTTCCTGTTTCCCAGCTCTCATTTTCAGAATATGATGGAAACAGTGTTCAAAAAGAATTTCAGCAGATGGTATTTTTCTCACTGATCTCTGGAATAGAAAAATCTGACTTTCAACAGTTTTAAAATTATCAATCTAAGATACAATTTTTTTATTAGAAAAAAAAAGAAAAGAATCAATCTTTCCATGAAGGTCAGTTTGCTTGTTTGTTCCTTTACTCTTGGCTTTAACAATATTAGTCCAGAGAATTTTGCCTTATGCTGATGTCCAACTCAGGCCAAGCAAGCTTTTGTCCTCTTCATTATAACTGTCACACTGTATGGTGACGTGAGATATAATATTTCTATTGAGAAAAGCAAAAGTATGGAGTTGAGAATCATTTGTATTTTGAGTTAGGAATTACTAAACATCATTGTTTTATGATCAGACACATTTTGAAGAGAAAATGTTTAGGGGCCGGCAGATGGCATGGTGGTTAAGGGCTCCAGAGTCCCATATAGCTGACCATGGTTCAAGTCCTGGACCTGGCAGCTTGCTTTCTCACTTTCTCACTCTCTCTCTCTCTCTCCCTTGCTCTGTCACTCTCTGGTCAAATTAAGATAGATAAATAATAAAATAATTCTTTAAAAAAATAAATGTTTAGACTAACCCAAGCTCACCTTTTTATTTGTTTTGTTTTAGTTAAGGTGCTTTTGTGGAACTTGATTCCAGACCACTTTCCTTTTAGTATTATGTATATGTCTCTTCAAGATATCCCTGACATAAATTTTCAACTCTTGCCCCTTGTGCTCCTTGGCAACAGTGTCAATAGAAATAACCAACTCTGTAAAAATAATTAATTAATGTAGTTTATTTTTAAGCACAAATTTGAGTGACCTAAGCTCGGAGAGGAAGCAAAACATGCTTCTTTCTTGGGGTAACCCGGTACCAGGGTTCCTTTTATATGAGTTAGAGAGTGAGAGAATTTAGTGAACCGCTTTCCATTGCCCTGGTCCAAAAAGGCGGGACATGTGGAAGCTCATGTCATAGGTTTGGGGAAGGAATTAGTAAAGAGTATACTTTAACAAAGATAAGGAGGCTTGCATACAGTCACAAGATACTGTCCCAAGCACAGGATGTTGAAAGAGTCCTGCTACCAATGGGTCAAAATGGCCTGTTAATGTCTGTGACTCACCCTGGCCTCTGGAAGGGATTTTAGAAATAGGGAAAAGCAGTCAGATTTCTGGCCTCAGCAGGAGTCTAGCTAGCATTCATAACCCACTCATTCATTTTCCTGGCCAACCTAAACTCAGTCCAGGCTTGACCTGGCTGGAGTAGGTGTTCCCAAATTGTTAATACAATATTGATGTAGCTTCTTTGATGCATACTCTATTCTTGCATTGTGATGTTTCCTTTGTGACTCTAGGTTGAATTAAAATGCTTGTGAACAGCAAATTTGTTAGGACTGATTTGGTACAAGAGTTCCTTTCTAGCCATTTTTGGTTTACAAAACATAAAGCTATCCTAGAAACTAGCAATATTTATTTTTGCCTCATTTGTTCTACCTTCAGTTTTAGGTGAGGTGAACAGTTTGTCTTTTTCTTATGGATTCTAAGTAAGGTCCATTCTTGTGTAGCTGAAGAGAATGCATATTTGGCTACACTATTTCTGTCTCCCGTATCTTGCTTCCTGTTTTATGTCTAAATTCTATTGTTTTTGTTTAAAATCTAGTGTCAGTCATTTAATCTCCTACTAATGGGGATTTCTTTTTAAAAAATTTTCTCTCTGAAACGGAAGTTTTAGAAGATCCTAGAAGAGGTTGGATGTATGTTCGGAAGCGCAACTTTGGGGTTGAATATGCCTGAATGGATAAAAAAAAATTGCATTGTTACAGAGCTAGAAAAAAAAATTATGTATGGAAAATGATAATAGCCTTACACTGAGTACAATAATACTTGAAGCATGTGAAGATGTAATCATTTGTGAAGTTAAAGTTAAAAAAACAAGTATGAGCATAGACCATTGGAAGTGTTGAAAGGAAAATAGTGCTTTACATTCTTTGTCATGTCACTTATTGTATTGAATATATTCCTGTTTATTTTTCTTTGTTCTGTTCTGTAGCCTTAAGAAGTGTTTCAAACATGCCTGAATGTATAGAATGTACAGAGTAAAGGCCAGGGCTAGCAAATGGTTTAGTGGTTAAGGCACTGGACTCCCACATGGCCAACCTCGAGATACAGACCTGGCAGCTTGAAAATCACCAGGTGCATGGGTGTGCCTGTGCAAAACCCCAAGAGGAAACTGGAGGAGAGGGATCATGGCATGACCATCCCCGCTGGGAGGTGACTTCTCACTTTCCCTCTCCCTATCTCTAGCTCTTTCTGGTGGGTGCACCCACCCTACGGTGGGAAAAAAGTAAATGCTAAAAACAAAACAAAAACATAAAAACAAAATCTAGTTTTAACCAGTTGAAATCTCTTTTATAATAGGTAGCATCGGTAACCAATCAACTGTAGAATGTGATGGAAAAAAATTAGGTAAGGTAGGTTCCAAGATATTTAACCTGGGTAACTAGGAGCTCCCACTCACAAAATAGAAAATACACAAGGCAAAGCAGATCTTTCTAAGCTAAGAGAGAGGCTTAGTTTTGAACACATGGTAGGTTTCACAAGGTATAGCAATGTTTATGGGAACTTGAATTGAAACCTGGACTATCTCTTTAAAAAAAGAGAAAAAGAACTTTTTAGGAGACAGCAGATGATGTAATGGATAAGGCATTGGACTCCCACACGATTGACTACAGTTCAAGTCCTGGACCCAGTAGCTTAAAATTCATGCCAGGCATGTGCATACACATGCCCAAAGTTCCAAAGGAGAATGGAGAAGAGATTGCAGCACGGCTGTTCTCCCTGTTGGGTGATTTCTTGCTTTCTGTCTCTCTGGCTCTGTCTGTCTCTCTGGTGAGTGCGGGTGCCCCACAGCAAAGATTTCTCAAAAAATTGTTTTTAATTCTTTAAAAACCCTCTTAAGGGCCACCAGTGGTATGGTAGGTAAGGTGTCTGGATCACACATGGCTGACAGTGCCATTCAAGTCCCAGACATGGTCACTGTAGAAAAAAGAGGAAGAAATGGAGGAGATCTCCCCTTTGGGTAAGGGAGCTTTCTGTCTTTCTCTCTTCTCTCCCTCCAGAGAGTTCTCATGCTCTTTGGTCTAAATAAATAAATAAATACATAAATAAAAATTCCCCTTAGAATTTACCAAAATAGCAACAGAAGTTTTCTATGGGAGAGGGTGCTTCATCAAAAATTTATAGTTGCAAGGACCAGAAAAAAAAAAAATCTAGCTATTTTAAAACAAAAGTGTTGTTTTTTTGTTTTGTTTTGTTTTGTTTTTTGAGGGAGTTTAAATAGTTCAGTCTTAAAAGTGGGAGGAGACCCAGAGGGCTAAAGAAAAAAAAACTAGCTGTTTTAAAACAAAAGAGTTTTTTCTTAAAAGAGGAAGTTTAAATAGTTCAGTCTTAAGAGTGGGAGGAGACCCAGAGAGCTAAAGAAAAGACATGAGCAATGTAAAAAAGCACCCCAAAAGTAGTTCAATGAAGTCCCAACTGCATTATCCCTTGCCCCAAACGCCCCAATTGGTGTGAGACATCAGTGTACAACTCAAAGAAACTGAAGAAGCCCCATTTCCCAAAGGAGGCGGGGCATGGACCAGGCAGGGTGTAGCCAATGTAGGTATCACTGACATTGCTCCTCAGAAGCCAGAGGTGGCCGCCATGCCTTGGCCTGTACCTTCTACCCTGGGGGTCCTTTCTGTGCCTGCATTCCAGAGTCTTCAGATGCAAGGCTGGGCAGAGCCACAGTCCTGAGACCACACCCCAGGCACAAGGGGAGGATGGGAAAACAGGCTTTTCCTCCTCCAAACTGAAGGAAGTCTGGAGGTTTGACAGACAAAAGGAATGAAAAATGTCTACCACAGTATTTTAGGTGATGTTTTGCTTCTTAGGTGTTCTACATTTTCTGCAATAAATAGTGTTAAATACTCTGGAAAAAAAAATTTAAATAAATACTGCAGTTTCTTTTCCAGTCCTTTTAACCAAGTCTGCCTGTATTCCTTCTCCCTCTAGTGGAGACAAGGGGAACTACACAACAAGAGGCTTCTTTCTCTTCTGATCTTTCTGAACTGTTATGTTGTTAGAGTGAAATGTGCTACCACTCAAATTTATGGATGAGTAAACTGGAACTGAGGGAGAACAGACAGAATTTACTAAAGACACAGGTAAAGTTATTGATAACACCAGCCCTACCATCAGGATATGTTGATTTAGGCTCCTATAAAGGGCAGAATTTTTAATGGCATGATTTGGGGACTTGAGACCCCATATATCAATCCCCTGTTTTGTTTTGTTTGTTTGTTTTCTAAAATAGTAAGCTAGATTTGAGTATTAGTCTTAGTGTTTCATCTTTAGTGAAAATAGATTTGAGAGGAAGCATGGTTCAGACTAAACTTTGGAGCAAACTTCCTGGATTTGAATTCCAACTTCACCATTTGCTGAAGAAAGTCGACTGCTGAAAAGCAGGAATTGCGTGTGCCTCTCTGTAGGGCATTGGTTAAACTCTCTGTATAAGGAGCCAGATCCCACATGGCCTACTGCAGTTGAAATTCCAGCCCAAGAGCTCGAAAAACACGCTGTGCATGGTGTGTCTGCATACAAACATGCACGTGCGTCAAAAATCCTGATGATATACAGAAATAGAGGGCAAGGGATTACAAGGTGACTCTGCCCCCACTGGGGTGTGCTCTCTCTCTCTCTCTCTCTCTCTCTCTCTCTTTCTCATTCTGGTGAAGACATGTACTCTGGCAGTAAATAAGCAAATAAGAAAAGGAAAAAGAAGAAGAAAGAATAGAAAAAACATGAATTGCACCTGGTGAGATGGGCAATTTATGGCTTTTTGCTTAGGGGCAAGCCAGTCTACACAATTGCCTGGCTGCAGTTTACCATGTAAGAGGCCAGAAGTTAGGGTTAGGATTTGGGCTGGAGAGTGGCCAGAAGCTTGGAAGGGAAGGAGACATGAGAGAATAAGTCCTATATATGAGACCAATATTGGCCTGAAATATCAACTGACCACTTGAAACTAACACTTGCAGGGGAAGCCCCAAGGAACTGTAAATAAAGCAGCAGCTAGAAATGACAGATTTACAGATCCAAAGTATCAACTGCAAAGGACACAAAGTGTGGAGTGTGAGTCCAGACAAGTTACTGAATGAGAGTCACTCTTCTGCATTCTACTAGATATCATTCATGAATTCATGATCCCAGGTATCCAAGCAAGAAAGTCAGTAAATATGTGAAGAGCCAGAAGGATCTCTATACTAAAGAACAAAAAAAGTCCAGATAAATCCATCTCAAAATAACCCAAATGGTACAATTAATAGAGAACTTAAAAAAAGAAAAAGTAATGGATAAAAGTAGAAGGAAATTAGTATTCTAATCAAAAATAGCACCTCTTGGCTGTGACAGTTTCTCAGACTTTTCTCGTTTGGGGTAACCTTACCAATTTTGAGAAGTACTGGTATGTTTTGAGAAGGTCAGGTATCTTATACTATGCCCCTCTAGTAGAATGTAATGTTTTCCTCATGATTAGACTGGTGTTGGAGTTTTTGAGTAGAAAGGTAACAAAGTGTCATTTTCAATGCATTGTATCAAGGATATATAGTGGGATTTAATGGTATTGTGATTTATGATTGTTGATGTTGACCTTGATCATCTGGCAGACAAAATGTTTGAAAGTTACTCCTTTAGTTTCTTTTCTTTTTTCTTGCCATACTCTCCTCTTCAGAAGGAAGTCACAAAACATGCCTTACACTTAAAGAGTAGGGAATTGTTTTCTACTTCAGTGATGTGAGGGTAGCTACAAAATTTAATTAGAATTCTCCATAAGAGATTTATCTCTTCTCAATCATTAATTTTTATTTATTTATTTATTTATTTATTTGGAGAGATTTTCACTATAGGGCGCATGCACTCGCCAGACAGAGAGAGAGAGAGACATAGAGACAAAAAGTGAGAAATCATCCCCCAGGGGGAATGGTCATGCCGCAATCCCTTCTCTTCCATTCTCCTCTCGGGATCTTGGGCACGCACGCACACATGCCCGCGCGTGAGTTTTAAGCCACCGGGTCCGGGACACGAACCGCAGCCGACTACGTGGGAGTCCAGCGACATAGCCATTACGCTAACTGCTGGTTCCCTCAATCATTTATTTTTATAAGTATGTATTCATGAGTATTTACTTTATACTTTGAGTTATAATCCAATAGGACTTGTGTTTTGTTTTGGGAAGTTCCTTATTCATATTATTGCAGCTTTGGCCCCTGAGAGCATATCTGGGTGACCCCTATACTGTTTTCCTAGGGCCGTTGTTAACTTGATAGCTTGAAACAACAGAAATGTATTCGTTCTGAATCTGGAGTCAAGAAGTCCAAAACAGTTTCGTTGAGATGAAACCAGTGTCAGCTAAATTATGCTCCCCGCCGGAGGCAAGATTCCATTCCCTGTTTTTTCCAGTTTCTGGAGAAGACCAGCAATCCTTGACTGGCAGCCACCTTGCTCCAGTTTCTGCCTCCATAATCATATTTCCTTGTACTCTTCTCTCTGTCTGTCTGAGATCTCCCTCTGCCATTTTTCTTCTAAGGTCCCATGTGATTGCATTTAGGGCCCAACCAGCTGGAAGGAAGAATCTCTGTTCGTTACTCTGCAAAGACCTTTTCCTCCTAGAAGGTAACATTTCCAGATTGCAGGAATTAGGCATTGACATCTTTGGGGATGGTTATCTACCTTAGTATTGCTCCTGTGCCACTTTAGCAGACCCTCACTCCTGTTGTTTGAGGTCTTGTTTTTCGAGTTTGTTTGTTTCCTGGAGCACTTCATTACATTCTGACACTAGGAGATGCCCCAGGCTCACTTTATGTAACCCCTGCCTCAGTGAGAGAGTCAGCGTTTACTCCAGGGAGCCCTAATTCCTTTCACTGGGGAATAGTTTTAGAAACCATGACCTGGATACCAGACATACTTCTCACTGGAATGCTTCTGTTCAGCCCTCTAAATTGACAGAGGAAAGAACTGTGTGTGGATGTGTGTGTGCTAATCTAGCAATATAAGCACATATGTCCATATTAAGTTAAACATGAGTTCTTACTAATGTAACCATTACCATATGGATCATCCTAGGCTTCTCCTCTTACGTATCTGTAAATTCCCAAAACAATGAGATAGTGGTTCCCATCATCCATCATCCAGTTGTTAATTCCAGTATTCCTGTATAACAATATGAAAGTCATTTATTTATACCCCTAAGGAGAAACAACTTTATCAACTAGAGCATAGTACTTACGTGCATTTCATTTGCCTTTAGTCTTACAGACTCCATTCATCTCCAGAGTTACTTATGTCAGCACCTTTCCCCCAAATTCCTGTGAGACTGTTTCATATATTTATAATAGGGATACATGATCTTATCAGTCTATGCTTTTTCCATGACTCCATTAAATCCTAAAAGATTTCTTTTACTTTCATATGTTAATATTCCTTCCTTTCATTGTAAAGCTCTATGAGTTTGGACAATGGTATATACTGTCCTGTATTCACCATTATAGTCTCATACAGAATAGTTTCAACACCCTAAAAGTTCCATATACTTCACTTATTTTTCACAATCATCTACACACACACACACAGAGAGAACGAAATCCCTAGCAACCACCATTTTTTTTTTTTTTTTTTAGAGAGATTTTTGCTATAGGGTGTATGCACTCACCAGAAAGACAAAAAGACCTACAGTGAGAAATCATCCCCCAGGGGAAGATGGCCGCACTGCAATTCCTTCCCGTCCATTCTCCTCTCAGGATCTTGGGCACATACGTACCCTTGCCTGGCATGAAGTTTGATTTCTTTCACGTAGAAATACACATTTAAGTTTCTTTCATGTATTTTCATGGCATGACAGCTCATTTCCTATTATTGTTGATTAATATTCTGTTAAATAGCTATAGTATTTGTTTATCAATTCATCTGTTAAAGGATATCTTAGCTGCTTGCAGCTTTTGCTGATCATAAATAAAGTTGCTAAAGTTATGCTTGTATGTGGGTTTCTGTGTGGACAAAACATTTCACCTTATTTAGGTAAATATCTAGAAGCATAATTGCTGAATTATACTGTAAGACTATACAAAGCTTGTGACAAATCATTTTCCAAAGTGGGTTTTCCACTTTGCATTCTCACCAGCAATGAGCAAGTTTTCTTTGCTTTGCATCTTTGGCAGTACTTGGTGCTGTCCTTCTGTTGGATTTTGACCACACTACTAGATTTTTTTATTTATAATTTCCTAATGACAAGGACCTCGATCATCTTTTCATATACTTATCTGCCAGTTATATGTATATCCTTCGGCACAGTGTCAATTCATATCTTTTCCCCACTTTTAAACTAGATTGTTTTCTTATTGTTGAATTTTAAGAATTCTTTATGTATTTCAAATGCAAGTACTTTATCAGATGTATGTTTCACACATTTCTTTCAGTCTCTGAATTGTCTTTCTCTCCTTTTAACAGTGTCTATTTCAGAGCAGGAGTTCATAATTTTAATGAAGTCCAAATTCTCTATTTTCTTTTTCAAGGACTATATTTTGGTGATTGCTGAGTCCAAAATTGCCTAGATCTTTCTTCTATGTTGTGATATCATCTAGATGTTTTTTAGTGTTGTGTTTCATATGCAGGTTTATGATCCACTTGGACTTAATCTCTGTGAAATGTGTAAGATCTGTATCTGGATTAATATTTTGGATGTCGCTGTCCACTTGTATCTGTATTACTTGTTGAAGAGACTACCCATCGTCTTTTGAACAGTCTTTGCTTCTTTTTCAAAGCTTCATTGACAATATTTACGGGGGTCCATTTCTGGGCACTCTCTTCCGTTCTATTGATCTATTTGCCTATTCTTTCTAGTACTCCACACTGTCTTCATTATTTTAGTGTTGTACGTCTTGAGTGAGTAGTGTCAGCCTTCTATGTTTGCTCTTTTTCAGTATGTGTTGGTTATTCTGAGTCTTTTGCCTTTTAATATAAACTTTAGGATCAGTTGGTCATTATCCATAAAATGACTTGCTCAGATTTCAGGATCTGTGGAGTAAATTATGAAGGACTAACATCTTACTAATACTAAGTCTTGCTATTCATAAACCTAAGTATCTCTCCATTTATTTTGATTGTTTTTTATTTCTTTATCAGAGTTCTGCAGTATTCCTTATGTGGACTGTGTATATATTCTGTTAGATTTATTCCTAAGAACGTTGATTTTTTTTCATGCCAATGGAAAGATACTGTATTATTGGTTTTGTTTTTGTTTGTTTCTACTTATTGCCACACGGTACTTGTGCAGAGTGTGGAGAAAAAGAAAAAGAGAGCAAGAAAGCACCTCCCACTGGGGTATAGTCAAAATACCAAAACCTATCATTTATCAGCCACTTCAACATTTTTGACCAATTACTATGTCTAAGCTAAATACTAGGGAAAAATGTGGAAAGTGTTTGAAAAAAAAAAAGGGAACATGCCAGGCATGACGGATTTCTTTTTCTTCTTTTTTTTAAATAGGTAAAGTAATTGAATTGCTCAGTTGATATTTTATGTTGCTTTGAAGATATAATTAACGTGGAAAATGCCCTAAAATAGTCTGATTTACAGATGCAAAATTAGTTTTATGTTTTTTTCTTTTGTTTTTCTGTTTAAATAGTTACTGTAATTTATAACTTACATATAATCTTTGTAGCGTACAGAATGGTCTTTAAAAGCATGGATACTGAGACCAGCAGATGGCATAATGGTTATCCTCCTGGACTCCGATGTAGTCAACCACAGTTTGAATCCCAGACCTGGCAGCTTAAACTCATGTCGGGTGTGTGTGTGTGCATGCCCAAAATCCTGAGAGGAGAATGGAGGAGAAAGAATTGCAGCATGGCCATCCCCCCGGGGGGGGACTTCTCTGTCTCTCTGTCTCTCTGGCAAGCACATGCACCCTATAGCAAAAATATCTCTGGGAAAAAAAGGAAGAAAAAGCATGGATACTTTGTGTAATAAACAAATCTAGGATATAAACATATTCACCATATTCAACATCAAAGATTATGTTGTTAAAGTTTAAAACCTGCTCCAATGGTTATTCTGTAACTATGTACTAAATTTTCTGGCATTCTTTACTGGGAGGGTCAGTTCTAAAGAAAAACATATTCATTAAAAATTGAGCAACAGGGACCAACTACATGTCGCTGGACTCCCATGTAGTTGACCATGGTTCTAGTCCCGGATCCGGTGGGTTATACTCATGCTGGGTGCATGTGCGTGTGTGCCCAAGATCCCCAAAGAATGGAGGAGAAGGGATTGCAGTGTGGCCATCCCCCCAGGGGATGATTTCTCACTTTCTGTCTCTCTGTCTCTCTCTCTGTCTGGCGAGCGCATGCGCCCCATAGCAAAAACCTCTCCAAAAAAAAAAGAAAAAAAAGAAAAAAAAATCGAGCAACAATCATACAGATTAACAAAGATACTCTTAACATAACCAATGAAAGAAGAATCTGTAATTTCCACATAGAGGATTGTGGGAGATAAAGAGTTTATAACTGAAAGAAATCTTTGGGTATCTGGGACTAGCAGTTGGCATAATTGCTCTGTTGCTGGACTCCCATGTAGTCACCACAGTTCGAGTTCTGGACCCGGTGGTTTAAACTCACGCCAGGGGCATGTGTGTGCGTGCCCAAGATCATGAGAGGAGAATGGATTGTGGCATGGCCATCCCCCCTGGGGGGTGATTTCTCACTTTCTGTCTCTCTGTCTCTCTCTGTCTTTCTGGTGAGCACACGTGCCCTGTAGCAAAAACCTCTCCAAAAAAAAAAAAAAAAAAAAATTTTTTAAAAAAGAAAGAAATCTTTGGGTCTCAATCATTAATTGGTCTAGTTGGAAATAGGAAAAAACCGTATATAATAATAGCTCATGTGGAAGAAATAGAAAAAGAATACTTATACTGAGATGCTGTCAGTTTTTGTAAGACCATAGTACTGTATTACATATAAAGAAATAAGTCCTCACTAAAAACAAAGATAAAACAAAATCAGAAAGAAATGTTTAAAATTGAAGACATGATAAAGTCAGTGATTTGGTTATTTATAGACTTTACAAAGTTTTTGATTTTAGTCTTTTCTTAAATTCATTCCAAAGAAAGACTTGGCTATAACATTTGGACTTCCTCTACTATCTAGTGTTAAACAATGAGTAATGATTATAATAAATATATAAATTGAAAAAAAAATAATTAGAAGAAATAGTTTCTATGCTTCTTGTTTCAGGGAATGTGGAATATCATTGGTATGTATTGATATCATTTCATCTTTAAATAGTTTGTAGAATTCATTTGTAAAATCATTTGACCATGCTGCTTTCCTTTATTGAAGTTATTATTTATTGGTCTAATCTCTTCAATAATAATATAGCCTATTCAGATTGTATAATCTTTATATTTATCCTTGTGTAACCTTTGGTAGTTTATAATTGGACCATTCATGTGAGATATCAAAATTGTGAGCATAGAATTGTTCATAATTTTTATTATCTTTATAATGCCCATAATATCAATACTGATAACTCCCTCTTTTATTTCTGATGTAAGAAATTTTTTATTCTCTTTCTTTCTTTCTTTTTAAATTTGCTGTATGGTGTGTGTGCTCACCAGAGAGAAAGAGAAAGTGAGAAAGCATTCCCCAGGAGGAATGGCCATCCTTTCTCCTCCATTCTCCTCTCAGTATTTAAGGCACACATGCATACGTGCCTAGTACGTTTTTCAAGTTGCCAAGTCTGGGACTAAAACTGCACAGCCAGCCACATAGGATCCAGTCACCTTAACCACCACAACACCACCTGGCCCAGTAATTGATGTATTCATTTTTAGTTTGTTTAGTAGTTTTTTTCTTGTTTTGTAAATATTGGAATTTGTTATGATTTTCAAACTGTTGACATATCTGAGCTGAAACTGGAAGTCTCTTACATATCTTTTTGTCTATAAATTTTCCCTCACTGTTTTTCTTTCCTTACCATTTATTTGTTGAAGAAGATAGGAAGGGCTGGGTCCATGGCCTAGGGGTTAAGGCAATCAGATCCCACATAGCTTGCTGTGAGGTCCAAGTCCCAGACCTGGTGGCTTGAGAAACTTGTTGGGTATGTGTGTGTGCATTCCAAACCCAACAGAATGGAAAACTGGATGAGTAGGTATTGTGGTGTGACCATTCCCTATGAAGGGGTGCTTTCTCCTCTCTCTCTCTCCCATGAATGCACATGCTCTCTAGCAAAAAAGAGAAAAGAAAAAAGAAATGGGCCATCACTAGCATATTTCCATATTATAAAATTTGCCAGTTACCTCCCTATGAGGAGGGTGTTTTTTGTTTTTGTTTTTGTTTCCCCCCCCCCCACATTCTTCAGGCACCTTAACTACGTGTAAAACTAAAGGCATTGATTAGATATGATATGACTATTTTATAAGGGTATATGTATTTCCACTAGGAGGCACATAATGTCTAGTTCTTTCTATTTTTGTAACTTAAGACTCGACAGTAGGTTTGCTGTTGTCAGCCACATCCACCGTCTAAAGTTCCCCATCAGCAATTCACTTAATGGTTTTAATAGGCTTTGATGATCATGGCCTAAATCCATTATTTCATTAGGAGTTAAATAGTAATATTATAATTCTGACATTGTTTCCATATTTATTCACTGAAATTTTTTTAAAAGTTATTTCCGAATTAATTATTTGGTATGCTGAAATACTATTTGTGCAAGAAATGTGGTTTAAATTAATTTAACAATTTTCAGAATAAAATGTTGGTTCCAAAGCGTCTTTGAAATGTGACTGGAGAATGGGAGTATTTGTGTGTATCATTAAGATCTAATGGATTTTAGCACATTTTATGTGTCTCAATTCATTATCATTATTATTCTTTATGTTGCTGATATTATTCCAGCTTTGGCCAGTGCAATCCCCTTCAAATTGGCTCTAGTATCCATTTGACATGAACCCAGTTATCGCTAATAGCTTTCTTATCTTTCAGTATGACAGGATATTCCAGCTATATAATATATTTCTTGGCCTGAGGTTGGTAGTGACTATTTCTCCAAGGATCTCTATACTCTCCTATGCTTTTAATATAAATCATATATCCAGTACAGTTTGAAATAGCAGTAGTAGTAAACTACAACTAGCTAATATTTAATACCATTCTGTTGTCTGCCTGCCTTTAATTAACATACGATGTTTATTATCATAACAAATGTCATTGCAAAAGATATTTCTGTAAAACAAACTTAATGTCTCAGTCACTAATCTACTTGTTTCAAATAATATTTCATACAAAACAACTCCTGCATATCAAAATGATGTTTGGCTTTGAAAATGGGTATTTTTCCTTTCTGCCTGATGGTATACCATCGTTTAAATGTCTGCAGTTGTCAACTTTCTAATCGTATTCCAACCTTCAGTGTTTTCAAACCTCCTCCACCGTAACTGCATCTTTTTACTTCCCATTTAGATCTTACTCCCATTTGAACTCTGCCTAAGTATCCAAAACTTATCCTAAACATCCTGGTCAATGAATGCATGTAAGTCCCAATCTTAGATGACTTCTACTATTAAGAAATGTCCTACTCATATTCCATTATTGTCCTGTTACAGGAAAGATATAAAGACCCTTTACATTTGACAAAGTTTATTTGAGCAAAAGATAGATTCTTGAACCAGTCAGTATTCCTGATTTAAGTTACTTTAGAATACTCTGTCCCACTAAATGTGCAACTTAAATGTATAACCAGAGAAATATAAACAATATACAAAATCAAGGAGTGACATACAAAACCAACCTGACTGACTGCACTTGACATTTGCCTTGTGTTTCTGACAAGCTCCTGGTACATGGATATTGCTAATCCTAGAACACATTTTAACAAGCAAGGCTTTAAAATGTGTTGGTGTTGTGTGCTCCTATGAAAAGATAAGTCAGCTTTCCCACTATACAAGATGACAGGCAAAAAAGCTGCAGAGCAGGATACTAAGAAGAAACCTGAACCCAAGAAGGCTGATGCCAGTGGCAAGGTTAAAAAGGGTGACCCCAAGGCTAAAAAGCCCAAGAAGGGGACATACCATTGCAGCCGAAACCCCATCCCAGTCTGGGGCATTGGCAGATACTCCCGGTCTGCGATCTGTTCCAGGAAGGTCATGTGAAAGAGGAAATACTCAGCCACTAAATCCAGGATCAAAAAGAAGAAGAAGATTCTTGCGACTGCCACAAAACCAGTTGGTAGAGACAAGAATGGTGGTACCCGGGTGGTTAAACTGCACAAAATGCCTAGGTATGATCCTACTGAAGGCGTGCCTCAAAAGCTGTTGAGCCATGGCAAAAAACCCTCAGTCAGCATGTGAGAAAGCTGCGAGCTAGCATCACTCCTGGGACCATTCTGATCACCCACACTGGACGCCACAGAGGCAGGAGAGTGTTTTCCTGAAGCAGCTGAGCATTAGCTTGTTACTTGTAACTGGACTGCTCAGGTTCTCAATTGAGTTCCACTGCGTAGAACACACCAGAAATCTGTCATTGCCACCTCCACAAAAATTGATATTAGCAAAGTAAAAATCCCAAAGCACCTTACCAATGCTTACTTCAAGAAAAAGAAACTGTGGAAACACAGACACCAGGAAGGTGAGATCTTGGAAACAGAGAAGGAGAAATACGAGATTTCAGAGCAGTGCAAGGCTGATCAGAAAGCTGTGGAGTCACAAATTTTACCAAAAATCAAAGCTGTTCCTCAGCTCCAGGGCTACCTGCGATCCGTGTTTGCCCTGACAAATGGAGTTTATCCTCACAATCTAATTTTTTTGCCAAGAACCTAATTAAGTAACTGATCATATATATATAAAAGCTAAGTCAAACACATAATTCTTCTTAATCGCTCCTTTCTTTCTTCTCCACACTTAAGCTTGATGATCATCCCTCTTCACTTGAAAGACCACCAACATCAGACGTGAGTTTGAACAGTTTGATACACTGCTACCCTTTTGACAAGGAGGAGTCTGATACATCATTTGGTAGTTTTTAAATACATTAGAAAGTATTTGGCATATCTCTCTTCAAAAAGGGCAGAGCTCCCATCCTCTTGAACATGGGTCAGTCTTGGAGACTTGCTTCTAAAGAATTTCTGAGGAAGTGCTGCTGATGGACTTCAAAGCTTAGCCACGAAAGGAATACACAGTCTTTGACTTACAATGGTTCAACTTTATGACTTACAATGGTTCAACTTTATGATGTCATGGGACAAATGGAATATACATTCAATAGAATCCATACTTTGAGTGCCCACACAAATATTCTGCTCTCTTACTTTCAGTACAGTATGCAAGAAATGATAATGAGCTAGTCAACATTTTTATTATAAAACAGACTTTGTGTTAGACAGTGCTATCCACTGTAGGCTAATGAAAACACTCCAAGCATGTTGAAGGTAGGGTAAGTTAAGCTATGATGTTTGGTAGCAAAGGTGTATTAAATGCATTTTTGACTTATGATATTTATAACTTAGGATGGGTTTATCAGGACATCACTCAATTATTACTTTGAGGGGCATAGGTAAAGCATCTACTTGCCTCTCTTTGGACCTTTGGAACTAACAAAGGAAGCTGCCATGCTGGAAAGGCCACATAGTGATAGAGTCAGCAGAGGAGCCCCAGCTTTCCCACGCCATTTGAATTTTCCCAGCCCATGCACCAGATATGTGAATGAGCAAGTCTAAGGCGATTAAAGCCCTTCCCACTGTCTGATTACCAGCGCGAGAGGTCTAGAGCCAGAAGCTCCCTGCTGAA
>NW_006159746.1:1046673-1061505 GCF_000334495.1 Tupaia belangeri chinensis
TGAACCTGAGGCAATTCAGGTTGAGGGATAATAATGATAGTGGTTAATGTTCTAAGTCACTTTTTGAAATGGTTTGTTATATAACAAGAGATAATGGGAACTATATCACATTTCCCCTTTATCCTGCCTGCAAAGGATTTCAGAGCCAAATCTGGCACTCAGACATTACAGTTATGCTCTTAAGGTTATCAGGTTTGCTTCTTCCTGATTTCTAAGTCCTGATTTTATTTTATTTTTCTATATACTAACTTCACTATTTCTGTGCCTATTTTATAAGCTGCCTCAAATTGTTTTATAAAATAAACAGGGTTGGACCAGCAGATGGTGTAATAGGTATGTTGCTGGACTTCCACGTAGTTGACCACAGTTTGAGTCCTGGACCCTGGGGCTTAAAACTCATAACAGGAGTCTGCGGATGTATGCCCAAAATCCTGAGAGGAGACTGGAGGAGAAGAAATTGCACCATGGCCATCCCCCTAAGGGGTGATTTCTCGCTTTCTGTCTCTCTGTCTCTCTCTGTCTTTCTGGTGAGCACATGCGCCCTATAACAAAAACCTCTAAAAAAAAAAAAAGAGAGAGAGAGAGACAGAAACATCCTGGCATCCCGGCATCCCCAGCAGCCTCTGGTCACATTGCTGTCATCTTCCTCCATCCTCCAGCCTGTCAGGTCTTGGGAACTCATGCACGTACCTGGTGTGTTTCAGACTGACCAGGTGAGGAATTCGAACCACAGTCACCATGTGGGATCTGGCTTCTCTCAGGGAGCATATTACCACTGCAGCACAGAGTTGCCCTGAAGTTAGGAAGTTCCTGATAAGGTTTTGAGAAATAGAACATTTGTGTCTAAGGAAGAGAGACAAAGGTAATAAGCACAGTGATCAGTCGGTACACTAGATAAAAATGCCTTGATCCTCTACTAAGGGATACAAAAACATTAATACCTATGGCTTTCCCTGTGACATATAATAGAGAGTGAATAATTAAAACTTAGAGAGAGTGCATGCACTAAGGCACAACAAAAACAGGAGGTCAATTGGAAAGAAATCCTTCCTAGATGTTCACACTGTCACTTTGAAAGAGGCACTATGGGACAATAAAATAGGAGGTCAATTGGAAAGAAATCTTTCCTAGACGTTCACACTGTCAGTTTGAAAAAGTGTTAAGTCTGCAAGACAGTAAGACAGTATTAAGGTCTTATAGTCTGTTTTTTGTTTGTTTGTTTTTTTCCAGCACCTAAAATGTACTAGTGGTTCCTTAAATTTTTGTTGAGAGCTTAACCATGTCTTGAATGTTCTTTTCGAATGTACAAAAGAACAGAACAACCTGTCAACATGATTGGTCTATCAATCCAGTCTCATGAAGCAAATTGGGGTATAATATCTTCTCTGAGGAAATGGGATTGAGGAAAGAGAAAGTTAAGAACAAGGGTGCTGGGACCAGCAGAAGGGGGACTTGCTATGTTGCTGGACTCCCAAGTGGTCAACCACAGTTAGAGTCTCAGACCAGGCAGCTTAAAACTCACACTGGGTGTGTGTGAATGCCCAAAATCCTGAGAGGAGAATGGAGGAGAAGGGATTGCAGCATGGCCATATCTCCTAAGAGATGATTTCTTGCTTTCTGTCTCTCTGTCTCTCTGGAAAGTACACATACCCTATAGCAAAAATATCTCTTAGGGACCAGCAGTTGGCAAATGGCTATGTTGCTGGACTCCCATGTTGCCGACTGCAGTTCGGGTCCTGGACCTGGAGACTTAAACTCACGCTAGGGACGTGTGTGTGCATGCCCAGGATCCTGAGAGGAGAAAGGAGGAGAAGGGATTGTGGCATGGCCATCTCCCCTGGGGAGTGGCTTCTCACTTTCTGTCTCTCTGTCTCTCTTTCTGGCGAGCACACATACCTTATAGCAAAAACCTCTCAAAAAATTATCTTTTTTTTTGAGAGAGATTTTTCACTATAGGGCGTGTGCACTCGCCAGACAGAGAGACAGAAAGCGAGAAATCACCTCCCAGGGGGGATGGCCACGCCACAATCCCTTCTCCTCCATTCTCCTCTCGAGATCTTGGGCACGCACACACACGCGCCTGGCGTGAGTTTAAGCCACCGGGCCTGGGACGTGAACCGCGGTTGACTACATGGGAGTCCAGCGACATAGCCATTATGCTAACTGCTGGTTCCCTCAAAAAAATTATCTTAAAAAAATAATAAAATAAAATAAAGAGCAAAGGTGTTTCCACTTAGAAAGGTACTAAGTGAAGTACGAGCCAATATAAACAAGCTGGCTGGGAGATTCAAATTATAAAGCTACACCAACTTGTTCTACCTGGCAAGTTTGTCAATAGCCAGACATGCTGGAGAACCATTTCTGGCACTCTGTGGTAACTGGAGGTTTGGGTGCATGCTATTTCAGGAGTACTGAATCCAGCACAGTGATGTCAATCCATGGGGTAAGCATGAGTGTTTACGTGTGAGGTGAGGACTGTATGTCACCATGCCTCCAAACACTTTACCTGTGTCCATCCTCTCCCCACTTAAGGAGCAGAAGTATGGCATTGTGTTGGAGGGGAATAATCAGATTTGGTTACACTTGACGGGGTATGGTGTACATATTTATCTTGTTGGAAAATGTCATATTTACAGTAGTCTCAGAAAATAATAGAACTTCACTCAGGTTTTATGTATATTAGCATATTGGAATCAGATGTGTATATATTACAAATACCACCATAATTTATTTTTACATTTCCAATAGTTAGAGCTGTCTTCCCTTTGGGGTGTTAATTGGTGATGTGGTTCCGGGCTGTAACCTAGGCAACTGGTAAGCATCCACAGGGTCATCAACACCAAGCCATAACATTGCAAAAATATAGTCTTATGGCCTTGAACAAGTTATCTCTGTGTGCCTCAGATTCTTTATTTTTAAAAGGAGGATTGCTGTCACAAATGGAGTTTAGTATGCATTAGATCCTATATAAGCACTTCTGTTTTAAAAAATATGGAACACCGCAAATGTGCGTGCCGTCCTTGCACAGGGGCCATGCTAATCTTCTCTGTAACGTTCCAATTTTAGCGTATGTGCTGCCAAAGCGAGCACCCTATATAAGCACTTTACCTTGTATTTCCTAATCTTTGTGACTTTGTTGGGAGGTAGAAACTATTATCATCACTATTTTGCAGAAGAAACCTGGGACTGCAAGAGATTAAGTATTTTACCCAAGGTTACACAGCTTTTGGGTGGAGTGGCTGGGATTCCAACCCAGACGGTTCTCCTTTGGACTCCAAGTCACGAAGGACAGCAGTGTCACATAAAGTAGGGAAGACAGTGAGATGATGGGATGAAAGCACTTAGTGCAGTGCCTGAAACACAAGAAGTTTTCAAGAATGGTGGTCATATTCACTGGACCAATGTTTAAAGCCCAGCACTCTGATTCCTTGGTTGTATGAGTTGGAGTGAGTTACTTACCTCTGAAACACTTTCTTCCTATTTTTACAATGTGATGATAATACCCACCTCTCAGGGTTGGCACCAGATTGAAATTCAACAACACTTACGACGTCGTGAATACAGTGGTGAGACTATGTGCAGAGTGTGGTGCTGGATCTGGGGAGGGTACAACTCTATGGACAATTCTCCTAACTTGACCCTCTTCATTTCTACCCACCACTCAATCCACCAGATGCCCTCATTAAATGCCTAAGTCTGAACCAGAAACGCATCTCTTCCCTAAATCAGGAATAGTCAGGGGCAAGCTTAGAGGGACAACAGTAATTTCCAAACTCATTTCCTTGCTTGTACACTTGCTCACTTCTAAAAAATTTCACGTAGCAATCATTGCAATCAGACCTTATTCTTTTTCTTTCTTTCTTTCTTTTTCTTTTTTCTTTTTTTTTTTTTTTAAGAGAGATTTCTGCTTAGAGTGAATGCTCTCCCCAGAGAGGCAGATAAAGAAAGTAAGAAATGGGAACCAGCAGTTAGCGTAATGGCTATGTCGCTGGACTCCCACGTAGTCGACCGCGGTTCGCGGCCCGGACCCGGTGGCTTAAAACTCACGCCGGGCGCGTGTGCGTGCGTGCCCAGGATCCCGAGAGGAGAATGGAGGAGAAGGGATTGCGGCGTGACCATCCCCCCTGGGGGGTGATTTCTCGCTTTCTGTCTCTAATGTCTCTCTCTGTCTGTCTGGCGAGCACACGCGCCCTATAGTGAAAATCTCTCCAAAAAAAAAAGGAAAAAAAAAAAAAAAAAAGAAAGTAAGAAATCACCCCCCCCCCAGGCGGGATGGCCACACCACAATCCCTTCTCCTCCATTTTCCTCTCAGGATCTTGGGCACACACACACATGTGCCCAGCGTGAGTTTAAGCCACCAGGTTCGGGACTCAAACCACAGTCAACTACACAGGAATCCAGTGACATAGGCATTATGCCAACTGCTGTTCCCTAAAGATGAATATTAATATTAAAGATTATATGAGAAGGGTACTTCAAAAAGTTCATGGAAATATGACTTAAGCTCTAGCTTTATAAGTTGTTACTAGTAATATGTTTAGTTATTCATTTAATTGACAAGTTTTATTAAGTATCTACTATGTTCTAAGCATTCAGGTGATCACTAATTGTACTTTGGTGGAAGAAACTGATTCAGTCACTGGCAAATAAGCAGATGGATATATAATCACAATTTGATATACTATAAAGAAAATAAATGGGAGCTGAAATAAGAAAAGAAAAGCAAAAGAATGGGACTAGATATTTAGAACCAAACAAGATGTTAGGTAGAAATAGAGTAGATCAAAGAATCAGGAAACATGAAAGGATAAATGTAAGAAGAGTGGACAAATGGGAGCTATTTTTGAGGATGAGACCTCAAGAACTGAGGGAAGTTTATATTACCCATGAAGTGAGCCGGATTCACCTAAAGAGACCAAGGCATGAAAGATAATCCAAAAGAAACAATTGCTTAGGATGACCACTAGGGTTTACCTCAGCATGAGGAAGGAAATCCTGGAGAAAAATAGAGAGGCAAGATATTTGAGGGACACAAATGGAGGACTGTCCGTTGATGAAAACATGTATGATGATATTTTTAACTGCACTAGTGTGTAATGTATTTATGCTGTGAAAATTCATTTTGCAAGCTCTGTGATGTACAGTGATTGAATGTATAAAGTAAATTTTAAAAGAACAAAGAAGAAAAACATAAAAAAAAACACAGGATGATATCATAAAAAAATTGCTAAAAACAATGCAAACGTCAAAAGCAAATTTTTATATCTTGTCCTTTATTATTCATGCATCTTCTTTTATTAGCACACTTAAAATAATACCTACAAAAAGTTTGTCTAAAGCCCTATCCAAAGAAAGCATTATTGTTATTGTAAATTGGAGCTCAGTCCTAGTTCCTGAATTGATTTTCTCAGGATAACAAATATGGTCCTGGGTTACCAACTATAGACTACTCTGATCCTTGACCCCTTCGGAGATATTAATATAATTAAGTTCTGGGAATTAACCTCCCTTCATGTCAGAGTGTGCTATAATCTATGGGACAGTTTTCCTTCTGGAAACTTTCATTTGCTGTTGATTAAGTAGACGATGTTGCAGTCATTTATATAGACAGCCGAGAAGTCACAAGGAGACTACAAAGTCCAAACTGCATCTGTGTCATTCATTCTATAACACTGTCTCAGGTAATTATTCTCCTCTTGCATGAAGCATTTAAAGCATGGAAAGTAATTAGGTTTTCTCATTGCTGTAGTACCAGTTTTAAATTGTTCAGTGTTTACCTTTTTTAAGACCCAGAATTCTATCATGTAAAAAACACATTGGCCTGTCTTTTCTCATTTTGCTTTCAATGTAGGCACTTCCAAAACATGAAGAAGAAATGCATTTGACCTTGAAATCAGGTGCTAGAAAAATAGCCTGTCTAAATGTTACTTTTCACCTAAAATATTATATTATAGGGCTGCTCAATGGCACTGCTATAATCAAGAATCTGTCATCGTTTTTTTAAAACTCCTAGTTACACGGGCTTATAACTTTTTAAAAAGTCAGTCCAAGGATCTTCCATCCTACTACCAGTTCAGAGAAATACACACAGATGCACGCACACACACATGCACACATACATACACACTCAACTGATTATCTGCTCAGTGTTTTATTTTTAACCTAAATATTTTCCCAAAAACTTTTATAAAAACATGAAGCCCTTGATTTAAATAGTGAACAAGAAGTTATTCACATAATCTACTGATAATTTCTCAGTGTTGTGATGTGGGGTTGGGGCGGGGGGAAGACTAGTGACCAGAAAGGTTGATCTTTGCGTCAAGCTCTGTCATAACTAGATGCATAACCATCAATGAACCCTTAACGTGTTAAGTCTTCTATTCTCCTAGCTAAAATGTCATGCTGGACTTAATCATGTCTAAAATTCTTCATTGATCAGTTTGGGCTTTAGCCGAATACCATAAATAGTTCCAGACTGCCCTCCCTGATGGCTGACCAAAAAGGTAGTTTTTTCATTCTCTACAAAGTATTTAGCAAGTATTTATCATAGTTTTCATATTACATAGTCTCAGTATAAGGGATTATAACCTAGTGGATACATGAAAAATATCAATAGTAAAATGCTAAATTATTATGATCAGTTGCTGATTTTAGTTTTAGTTTTAAGAAATAGAAACTCACTGGAAAAGCCTCAGCAGAAAAGTAACTTATTTGAGTATATTGTGAACACTGCTAAGGACAACTGATGGTATAGATGGCTCTGTGGAAATGTGAACGCCATTGCTACTGGGTACCGACAGCAGAATCCTCACCACTTCTGCTGGTCATCGGACTCTGTCACTACAGCCATTATCACTGCTGTCTTTGAAGCTGAGGTCTCTGCCACCCACCACGGTGGCTGAATTCTGACACTTACTTTGTCACATGGATGCTGTGAGTACAACCATTTGATGAACCTGAATCGTGCATCTGAACTCTAGATTCATGCTAAACTGACCAAGACAGTTTTGCCTTCTGTCTTAGGGAAAGTGGGTAAGTAAGATAGAACATTTTTAAAAAAGTGTCCTAAGAGCATGAAAGGCCCCAAAGATAAACAGATGTCCATTATAATCTCACAGCAAATTTTTTAAAATAATTATTTATTTAATTTAATTATTGTCACATGCTAGAGAGAAAGAGAGAGAGAGAGAAAGTAAGATGCCAGGTCTGAGACTCAAACTGCAGTCAGCTGTGTGAGAGTCCAGCACCCCGACCACCCTGCCACCTGCTGGCCCCATCTCACATCAATTTTTTTTTTTTTTTTTTTTTTTTAAAAATTTTTTGGTCCCCAAGTAAGATAAAAGCGCAGTTAGTCGACCACATTTCGAGTCCTGGACCCGGTGGCTTAAACTCATGCCGGGCGCGTATGCGTATGTGCCCAAGATCCCAAGAGGAGAATGGAGGAGAAGAGATTGTGGCATGGCCATCCCCCCAGGGGGTGATTTCTCGCTTTCTGTCTCTCTGTCTCTGTCTGGCGAGCACATGTGCCCTATAGCAAAAACCTCTCCCAGAAAAAAAGAAAAAAAAAAGAATTATTTTATTTATTTATTATTAGTATAATTTCTCATGAGTTCTGCCAGAGAATGACAAAGAGAGAGAGGGAAAGTGAGAAGGTAAGCCACCAGGTCCGGGACTCAATCATGGTAGACCATGCGGGAATTCTAGTGTCTTAACCACCATACCACTTGCTGGCCCTCACATCAAATTTTAAGTAGTATAAACTTTATTTACAATTTTTTTGCACAAAATGTTAGATATTATTATCAGCACAAGTGTTATTTTTCTTTCTTTTAAATAATGTTAATTTAAGTCTTTGCAATGTTTTCTGTTTGCTTGATTTTGCATTGTTTTTCCCTCTGGGGTTCAAACAGACCAATCAAATGCTTGTCAGTAATTCTCTGAATAGTCGTATGTTTGGGAACCAGCAGTTAGCGTAATGGCTATGTCGCTGGAATCCCACATAGTCGACTGTGGTTCGTGTCCCGGACCCAGTGGCTTAAAACTCACGCCGGGCGCGTGTGTGTGCGTGCCCAAGATCCCGAGAGGAGAATGGAGGAGAAGGGATTGCGGCGTGACCATCCCCCCTGGGGGGTGATTTCTCGCTTTCTGTCTCTATGTCTCTCTCTGTCTGTCTGGCGAGCGCACGCGCCCTACAGTGAAAAATCTCTCCAAAAAAAAAAAAAATAGTCGTATGTTTTAGGCAATCCATCTATGCCTTTTTTTTTTCTCCTTAGAGACTCTATCCTGCACTCCTTTAATTCTTCTGGAACAGACTGGCTAATTTCTGGATTTTGAGCATGTGTTTCATGCTAAAATTTCCTTAACTTTATCATGTTGGCTGCCCACTGTCATAATTTCAGATTATCATGTTTTCTTCCTTTGTGGTAGACTTCTTTGTTTTGCTGGAGTTGCACTCCATGGTTTTCTGAAAAGTATGTTGGGAGATTTACTTTGTTGCTCTTGCATATGAAAATGCCTTATAATGTTTTGATGGTATGTCCAATATAGAATTCTCATTTGAAAATCATTTTTCCATAAAATTGTGAAAGCCTTAATACCCTGCTCTCTAGTATTTTATGTTGCTGCTGAAAGCTCCTGAACAATTACATTTCTTCCTTTATTTTTTTGCAGGTGAACTTTACTTTTCACTCGGTGGAAATTTTTAGATTCTGCTTATTATTATCTCTGGCATCCTTCCAGATGCCAGGTACCACCATGCCCTATCTCTGGCATTCTGCCGATGCATAATAAAATGTTTTGGTATGTTTTTAGTTTTGTTTGATAAGAATTTATGGGGTCCAGCAGATGGTATGGTGGTTAAGGGGCTGAAATCCCACATGACTGAGCATGGTTCCAAGTCCCGGACCTGGTGACTTGAAAACCATGGCAGGTGTGTGTGTCTGTGTGTGTGTGTGTGTGTGTGCCCAAAAACCCGAGAGAATGGAGGAGAAGGGATTGTGGTATGGCCATTGCCCCTAGGGGATAATTTCTTACTTTCCTTCTCTTGGCCTCTGTCTGTATCTCTCTCAGGTGAGCATACATATCCTATGGCAAAAACCTAAAAAAAAAAAAGAATTCTTGTCTTATTTTTAAATGGTATTAACTTGGAAAAATAAAAATCAGCACCTCTGTATTTGTTTTCCCTTATTTTCTTTCTTTTTTTTTTTTTTTGGGAGAGATTTACGCTATAGGGCGTGTGCACTATAGGGCGGTCACGCCGCAATCCCTTCTCCTCCATTTATTATCTCTGGCATTCTGCCAGAGAGCAGGTGCCACCACACCCTGTCTCTGGCATTCTGTCAGTGCAAAATAAAATGTTTTGGTATGTTTTTAGTTTTAAACCACGGTCGACTACGTGGGAGTCCAGCGACATAGCCATTACGCTAACTGCTGGTTCCCTTCCCTTATTTTCTTGAAAATTGTATTTAAGTCTATAAATCTTAAAGGTTGGGAACTGCTTAAAAGGAGGATCCTTTTTTTTTTTGGAGAGATTTTCACTGTAGGGCGCGTGCGCTCGCCAGACAGACAGAGAGCGACATAGAGACAGAAAGCGAGAAATCACCCCCCAGGGGGGATGGTCACGCCACAATCCCTTCTCCTCCATTCTCCTCTCGGGATCTTGGGCACGCACGCACACGCGCCCGGCGTGAGTTTTAAGCCACCGGGTCCGGGACGTGAACCACGGTCGACTACGTGGGAGTCCAGCGACATAGCCATTACGCTAACTGCTGGTTCCCAAAAGGAGGATCCTTAACAAGCCTTTTATCTCAATGCTAGGATAGTCCCTTGTTGCTGAAAGTTTGTATACACACATCATGATCTAAGAGTGTTTTGTAAATAAAATGTAAAAATCCTGCCCTGAAGGGTTTGAGGACAAGGTGGTAGCTCCCTCTAGGCACTATGTCTACAGATTAGGGTTGGCCACCAGAAGGGTGGCTTGTCCCTGAGCTACCTAGCATCAGCCCAAAACCCAATCTTCTTTCATTACTTTGATAAGTTATTCCCACTCTTCCTTTTTCTCTCTTGTGAAAATGACTGGAAAGGTGTTAGGATTTCCAAGTTGATCTTCTAGTTTCTTATCTTTTCTTCCTTATTTTCAACTTTTTATTTTTTAAAATTTACTTTCAGAGAGATTGCTTTAACTTTATTTTTCAATTTTTTAATTCAACTGTACATATTTTTTGTTTTTACAGGTTTTTGCCTTAGGGTGTGTACACTCACCAGAGAGAGAGAGACAGAGATAATGAGAGGGAAAGTGAGAAGTCACTCGTCAGGGGGGATGACCATGCTTCAATCCCTTCTCCTCCATTCTCTTCCCAGGATCTTAGACACACACATGCATCTGTCAGGTGTGATTTTCAAGTCACGGAGTCCTGGACTTGAACTATGGCTGGCCATGTGGGAGTCTAGTGATATAACTTCATGCCATCTGCTGGCCCCCTACAAATGTACACATTTTAACACTGATTTAATTTTACTTTAATTCTTGTTTTATGGATTCATCTTATGCTCTCCCTGACAATATTGTTTTTTAACTTAAATTTTTACTATGATTGTTGAATTGTTTGCTTCATCCTTTCCTTTTCTAATTGTCTGGTTTTTATTTCTTTTACATTGGAAGTTTTCTATATAATTCTGGTGATCCTATGTGTTTCCTTTTTAATTAAACTGATTGAAAAAGTAAAGCCTGAGCACCCACCATCCAAAAATTTGAAATCCAAAATGCTCCAAAATCCAAAGTTTACTGAGCACTGACAAGACACGGTAAGTGGAAAATTTCAAACTTGACCTTATATGACCAGTCACAGTCAAATTGCTGCAATAAAAAAAAAAAAAAAACACACACACATAAAATTACCTTTAGCTATGTGTCCAAGGTCTATAGAACACATAAATGAATTTCACTTTTAGCCCTGAGTCTAGTCCTCAAGATATCTCATTATTTAAAAAAAAAAAAAAGATATCTCATTACTGGGGCCAGCAGGTGGTGTGGTGGTTAAGGGCGTTGGACTCCCTCATGGCTGACCACAGTTTGAGTCCTGGCCCTGGCCCTAGCCCTGGTGGCTTGCTTTCTCATTTTTTCTCTCTCTCCCTCTCTAATCAAATAAAAATAAATAAAGTTAAATAAATTAATTATTTTTAAAAATACATCTCATTATGCATATGCAAACATTTCATAATAAAAATATATATACATGAATTGGAATTCTAAAAAAATTTCTGGTTCCAAACATTTCAGATAATAAGGGATACTCAACCTTTACTGTTGGGTTGTTGTAAAAGTCATGATGTATTTATGAGTCATGACTGTTCCAACACCCAATAAAATCTGAGTGGACACTATGTGTAAGGTCTAGACTGAAAATACTGACCTCATAATCACCTATTTATGTAAAATAAATAAATAAATAGAAAGCCACAAATGTCATATGTTTGAGGACTTTTTTTGGAATCTTCAATTTTCTTTTGAGAAACTGTCTCCAGTGTCCTGCATGGGGGTTATGCTTAGTTGTCAGCCTTCTTATAACTGAGAGTATTAGAGTGCCAGGGTCTCCATTCCCTGTTCCACACGTAGACTTCACTTCTTCCACCAACTGGGCATAATCTAGAGTCTTTCTGTTCCTTTGGTTGAGATGGGGTAGGGCTGGGCAGACAGGTAAACAAGCTTAATAAGCTTTTCTTTTGCATAGAAACAGAACCCTGGTAGCCCTTTAGGGGTGGGTGAGAATAATACATTGACCTGAATGCTCATAAGTGTCTGGAAATAGACATCATCACTAATTCCAAATTTTGAAGTAAAAAAAAAAAAAGAAAATTGATTAAAGTAGGTGGGCAGCAGAGAGATATATTCAGAGAAAAGTATTTGCAGGAAGAACTATCTTTAATCAGGAATGCTGAAAAGGTGCTGGTTCTTTTCTGAAGTAATAGGGGTTTAATATCATGATTTTGGCACTTAATATGTGGGTGGGAGCAGAGAATTTTATCTGGTTTAAAGAATGATTAATATCATTTTTTAAAGCACTTAAGCCCTTTGTGCTTTACATATAAATTTATTCATTTTTTCAAAAATTACCTATTTATTTTTTTCTATGGGAGAAAGAAGGAGAGAGAGATAGGCACCTCCAACAGCGTTTTCATGCCACAACCTGCCCCAGCCTCAGCCAGCCCGTGTCATGGGCATGTGCATATGTGCGTACCCAGTGTGTACAAGAAGGACGTGAATCAGGGACCTTCCTATGTGAGTCCAGTTGTGTTATCACAACTCCTTCCTCCCACAACTGTAATGCATTTTGTCTGGGAGTGTGAATCTGAAGGGAAGAACACAGAACACATCCCCACGTCCTATGTGTAACAGAGAACTGAGCAATAAGCAATGACACCGTGATACAGCTTCTCCAGGAAGACATAGGCTCTGCTTCATTGGGGAGGTGCGTGTGGGGGAGATGGGGTGGGGGTCTTTGCACGTACAGGAAACAGAGGTGAATGCTGGATAGTCACAATAACCAATGGCCACACTCATGAGGAAAAAGGTTCTGGGGGCCAGCCATGGTGGGCAATGGTAACACAATGCTGTGATGCTGAAAGCACATGGGAAAGTCCTGAGTTCACATGCTGAGGTGTCCGTGTGCATGCCCAGCATCTGTGTGACCATGAACGTGCTGGCTGAGGCTAGGGGTAGATCATGGCATAAAGACCCTCTTAGTGGTCTCTCTCTCTCTCTTTCTCTTTCTCTCAATAAATAAATAAGTAAACTTAAAGAGGGGGGTGAAGTGGTGGTGGTGGTTTGTTCTATCTTAGGCAACCTGGTTAGGTATTTTCAATTTTTCCGTCATAACAGCCCTAATGTTTATAGATATTTTTCTTCCAATGTGAATAAGCCAGAAAATGTTTCTGTGCTCTAAATTATGCCCATTAGTAAATGTCTATTTTTGTTATACTTTTAGGCATCAGTTAATGATAAACTGATAGATCAGGATTATCTCTGCCTGCGTGCAACAGAAATTCAAAAATGGTGCTTTTAATAATAGTTGTTTTTGTTACATAAAAAGTAGCTCAGATGGGACCAGCAGTTGGTGTAATGGCTATGTCACTGGACACCCATGTAGTCGACTGCAGTTCGAGTCCCGGACCTGGTGGCTTAAACTCACACACAGGGCATGTATGCATGTGTGCCCAAGATCCTGAGAGGAGAATGGAGGAGAAGGGATTGCAGTATGGCTACCCCCTCTGGGGGGTGATTTCTTGCTTTCAGTCTCCCTGACTTTCTGGTGAGTGCATGCACCCTATAGCAAAAACCTCTCAAAAAAAAAAAAAAAGTAGCTCAGAGATAGCAAGTGCAGAGGTTCTTATTAACACAAGATGTCTGTAAAACAAGTCAGCATTATCAAAGTCCCACCTATTCATTGATATGTTATCATTTTTCCACTGAACTACTTTTAACTTCTCTATGTATACATAGGAACCAGAATTCGATTACAAATTTCAAACAGGAGAAATTTTTTTTTAAAAAAAAGAGAGGCTTGAGAAGATATTTAAATTATTGTAATGAAGAAAATTCCAAAAATGCCAGGTATTTTAGTATTGTTATCTTTAGCACATCATCATCAAGAATCTTGACTAAGTTCTGTATTAGTTATTCATTGCTGTATGACAAATTACCCCAAAATGTAGTGACTTCAAACCAATGCACATTGGTTACTGAGGTCAGGGATTCAGGAATGGCTGAGTGTATGGTTCTGTGCAGGGTTTTTCATGAGGTTGCAGCCAAGTGACCCACCGGTGCTGACAGCCAGGCAGGGGTCAGAGGATCTACTTACGAGGCAGCACATTCAGGTGGAAAGGCCTTGGTTTCCTGACAGAACCATTTCAAAGTACACGGACCTTTCCACAGAGCTGCCTAAGTACGTCACAGCAGGTTAGCTGGCTTCCTCCAGAGAAGGAGTCCAAGAAAAAGGGAGAACAAGGTGCACGTTACACTGTCATTTTATGATCTATGACTCAAAGCGCTGTCCATCACTTCTACTCACATTCTTTTGTTGGAGAGCAGTCAGTAACCATAGCCCAGACTGAAAGGGAGCGAAACCGAAATTAAAGCTACACCAAGGGAGAAGTATAAAAGAACTCTGGGCACACATTAAGCCATCACGAATTACAATTTATTGGGTTGTCTGGAAAGTCACGATGCATTTTTGCATAGAAAAATACAGGGTATTATTTCATAGACTGGTCAAACCCAATAATTTCTCTAAGCATCCTTTCCACTCATTTGTAGTATGATAATATGTCAGAGAATCTATTCTGATTTTAAGTTAAATTATCATATACCCTGCAGGAATATTTATTGTATATGACCAAAAAATTATTCAGCACTTACACCGGAGAGGGGTACACACCAGAAAACATCTTATCAACAAAGAAACACATTTCAACTATAAATGAAGTATTTGTCCTTCTCTTCAAACACCTGAATCCTACAGTACAGAGATTAAGAGATTATGAAGCCATCGTGTGGCTTTCTCTATGGGTGTGAAGAGAGGAAAAAGAGTGGATATTTTCTTATTTCAAAGCACTTCTCTGAGAGTACAACCACATTAAAGGGCACAAACTTAAATGCCTTCGGGAGCCAAACAGGTGGTAAAAGTAGGTGAAGGCTATAAGAACTGGTGAGGCCTGTGACATTTAAGTTCAATTAAAGAAAAATAAATAACAGCAAGAACAATACCAGGTCTAGCAAACAAAATACCTCTGAGTGTCCAGTTTAGCTTTCAGCTGCCAGCTTGTTCTTCCTGCTG
>NW_006159746.1:1061515-1061912 GCF_000334495.1 Tupaia belangeri chinensis
ATCCTGACTTGCTTTTCTGTGGGAGAAATAAGAATATGAGGAACTGGGAAGCTAAAGGAGAGTGTGCTTTCTTCCTGTCCTCACCTTCCCTGAGATTTAACCCCTCATGCTTCATATCCTTCACAGGGAGAGACAATGAGCAGGCCCTCTTCTTCCTCGTTCCTCTGTAGCCCTTACCACTCCTGAACAAAGCAGTCATCCTACGTGGATCTGTCTGTCTTAGGGCTGCATGTTGAGTGCGCTGGGTTCCTTTACACAGACGATGATCACAGGATCATTATTCAGACTGATCTTGATTATGTTGCACAGAGCCGGATATTACCTCTGTCTCTAGCAAAAAGGTGTATACACCAGAAACAAGAAAAATAGGTGTAATTTATGTTGTTGTTTTTTTTTT
>NW_006159746.1:1063010-1065770 GCF_000334495.1 Tupaia belangeri chinensis
AGATATATAAAATATTGTAATGAAGAAAATTCCAAAAATGCCAGGTATTTTAGTATTGTTATCTTTAGCACATCATCATCAAGAATCTTGACTAAGTTCTGTATTAGTTATTCATTGCTGTATGACAAATTACCCCAAAATGTAGTGACTTCAAACCAATGCACATTGGTTACTGAGGTCAGGGATTCAGGAATGGCTGAGTGTATGGTTCTGTGCAGGGTTTTTCATGAGGTTGCAGCCAAGTGACCCACCGGTGCTGACAGCCAGGCAGGGGTCAGAGGATCTACTTACGAGGCAGCACATTCAGGTGGAAAGGCCTTGGTTTCCTGACAGAACCATTTCAAAGTACACGGACCTTTCCACAGAGCTGCCTAAGTACGTCACAGCAGGTTAGCTGGCTTCCTCCAGAGAAGGAGTCCAAGAAAAAGGGAGAACAAGGTGCACGTTACACTGTCATTTTATGATCTATGACTCAAAGCGCTGTCCATCACTTCTACTCACATTCTTTTGTTGGAGAGCAGTCAGTAACCATAGCCCAGACTGAAAGGGAGCGAAACCGAAATTAAAGCTACACCAAGGGAGAAGTATAAAAGAACTCTGGGCACACATTAAGCCATCACGAATTACAATTTATTGGGTTGTCTGGAAAGTCACGATGCATTTTTGCATAGAAAAATACAGGGTATTATTTCATAGACTGGTCAAACCCAATAATTTCTCTAAGCATCCTTTCCACTCATTTGTAGTATGATAATATGTCAGAGAATCTATTCTGATTTTAAGTTAAATTATCATATACCCTGCAGGAATATTTATTGTATATGACCAAAAAATTATTCAGCACTTACACCGGAGAGGGGTACACACCAGAAAACATCTTATCAACAAAGAAACACATTTCAACTATAAATGAAGTATTTGTCCTTCTGTTCAAACACCTGAATCCTACAGTACAGAGATTAAGAGATTATGAAGCCATCGTGTGGCTTTCTCTATGGGTGTGAAGAGAGGAAAAAGAGTGGATATTTTCTTATTTCAAAGCACTTCTCTGAGAGTACAACCACATTAAAGGGCACAAACTTAAATGCCTTCGGGAGCCAAACAGGTGGTAAAAGTAGGTGAAGGCTATAAGAACTGGTGAGGCCTGTGACATTTAAGTTCAATTAAAGAAAAATAAATAACAGCAAGAACAATACCAGGTCTAGCAAACAAAATACCTCTGAGTGTCCAGTTTAGCTTTCAGCTGCCAGCTTGTTCTTCCTGCTGAGATCCTGACTTGCTTTTCTGTGGGAGAAATAAGAATATGAGGAACTGGGAAGCTAAAGGAGAGTGTGCTTTCTTCCTGTCCTCACCTTCCCTGAGATTTAACCCCTCATGCTTCATATCCTTCACAGGGAGAGACAATGAGCAGGCCCTCTTCTTCCTCGTTCCTCTGTAGCCCTTACCACTCCTGAACAAAGCAGTCATCCTACGTGGATCTGTCTGTCTTAGGGCTGCATGTTGAGTGCGCTGGGTTCCTTTACACAGACGATGATCACAGGATCATTATTCAGACTGATCTTGATTATGTTGCACAGAGCCAGATATTACCTCTGTCTCTAGCAAAAAGGTGTATACACCAGAAACAAGAAAAATAGGTGTAATTTATGTTGTTGTTTTTTTTTTTAGGTTTTTGTCATAGGGCATGCGTGCTCACCAGAAAGACAGAGAGAGAGAGATAGTGAGAGCGAAAGTGATAAATCACTCTCTGGGGGGGCTGCCACACTGCAATCCCTTCCTCTCCATTCTCCTCCTGAGAATTTGTGCATGCATGGACGTGCTCCTGGCATGAGTTTCAAGCCATGAGATCTGGGACTCCAAGGCCACAGTTGAGCATGCCACCTGCTGGCCCCAGGTATGACACTTTCTAAAAATAAGTATTTCAGGGAATAACATCAAAGTGTGGTTTTGGAATATCTAGTATACTATTGATTTATTAAAAGGAGAAAAGGCCCTTTCACAACTGTTGCTTTAGAATCTCCAACATAATTTACCTCCCCTTTCCCCACGGGATAGCAAATCAGGATGAGCTTTAAAAAACAAACAAAAAACAAACAAAAAAAATGTGGTTTATTTATTTTCCCCCATTAGAAAGAGTTACCACAAGCAAAGTTCTCATACTGTGACTCCACCACCCAATATCACTCACATCACATTCAGCCTCTACAGACAAAACCCTGGATGGGAAGTGGGATGCATCCCAGAGCACTGTGTCACACTGCATCACCATGTTTAGGCTAGATGTGCTTTTAAGCTTTTAATGACTCCAGCCAAAGGATTAAGATCAAGAAAAAATAATAATATTTATGTGTCACTTAAATACTGTGTAAAATTGCTGCATTTCAAAATGCAGGTAGGTAACACTGAAATAAGATACATTTTTTCCTTCCTTCAATATGTTATTCACTATTTTAACAAGAAATTACTGAGCAAGGAGATAAGACAGAGAGCAAACAGACACAGTCCCTGCTCTCCTGAGTTTAACAGTCAATCTAGCATCACGTTAGCAAACACTGAAAACATACATATGTAATCCTCAGTGCTGGGGCTGGACAAATGGATGCTCAAAAACACTGCTGGAAGCAATTCCTTAAACAATTTGCCAAAATATATTGAGAGGAATAACAAATGGTGATACATTTGACTTCGTAATTCTGCTTCTGGAAAGCTATCCTAACAAATATTTAACACAGAGTATTTCAGTTAAAAATTGGAAACAAG
>NW_006159747.1:0-527 GCF_000334495.1 Tupaia belangeri chinensis
GGAATTTGTGACCCACCATCTGTTCTTTCAGAGATTCATTTTTTTTTCCTGTATATGTTTTAAAAATCGAAGTATAGGGACAAGCAGTTAGCGTAATGGCTATGTCGCTGAATTCCCATGTAGCCGACCACAGTTCGAGTCCTGGAACTGGTGGCTTAAACTCATGCCAGGCACGTGTGCGTGCATGCCCAAGATCCTGAGAGGAGAATGGAGGAGAAGGGATTGTGGCATGGCCATCCCCCGTGGGGGGTGATTTCTCACTTTCTGTCTCTCTGTCTCTCTCTTTCTGGAGAGCACACATGCCCTATAGCAAAAAAATCTCTCAAAACAAACAAACAAACAAAATAAGTATAGGGGTCAGCAGATGGTGTAGCAATACGTTGTTGTACTCCCACATAGCTGACTACAGTTTGAGTCCTGGACCTGATGGCTTGATGTGGTAGTTAAGGTGCTGGACTCCCATATGGCTGACCCTGGTTTAAGTCCCGGACCTGGCAGTTTGCCTTCTCTCTATCTCTTTTTCTCTC
>NW_006159747.1:31613-32638 GCF_000334495.1 Tupaia belangeri chinensis
TAGATCAGATCATCAGGACTTGGTGACTGAGTAGATGGGAGATGCAGGAGAGGAAAGACTTGTGTATGTCTTGTGGATTTCTTCCCCCCACCCCCACCCCAGGGGGAGGTAACATGAACTTTATTTTATTTACTTATTTTTTAAAGTAATTTTCTTTTTTATCATTTATTTCTTTTTGCATTTTTTCCCACAAACATTTACTTTACATATCAAAAAATTGTTTGCTCATACTCCATAGTTCTTGACAGTTAATAAAAAACTTTCAAAATTTCAGAAAACTGAATTTTAAAGATAACGTTCAAAATATTTGTTAAAATTTTGTTTGTGACTATAAAACAGAGACAGTATGACTTTAAATATTTTTGAGAAAGTATTTACATGATAACTACTCAAACTATTAAGCAAACGCCCAGCTCACAAGTCGCACATAAACCTTCTCAATTCAGCCCTGCCTACCAAGTATTCTGTGATAGACAATCTGCCAACAAAGATCAGTCTCTTTTTCTTCTTTCAAAGTCTTCCTCAAGGTAATCCTCTGGTTGTGGCTGCTCTTTTGCAATCTCTACTGATTACAATGCTGGGAAAAGTCCCGGTTATTTTATGGTGCGAATTATTTCATGTAGCTTCTCTAATCCAGTTCTAGGCAGAACTATTATGATGCCAGGCCGTCTTTCCAAAAGCTTCTGTTGGCTTACTTGAGATCTACCTTAGCTCCATAGTTTTCTGATTAATCTTCAGATACAACATTCCAGTCAAAGTCTCTGTCCAATAACAAGTATTTCCAATTTCTGATTCAATGCAACAGGTATTATTGAACTTATACAGATAACCCTTTTGCCACAAAATAAGAATACACCCAAATATTTTCAAATACAAGAGGGGCCAGGAAGGAAGAAAATATGTTTTCATTTAAAGAAACGAACAAGAAGAAAAAGTATTTTAACAAATTGCTGAACCTATCAATAGCTCAAAAAATAAAAGCAATGGGAACAATAAAAGCAAAATCTTTAAATTGGGAAAACAAA
>NW_006159748.1:0-10831 GCF_000334495.1 Tupaia belangeri chinensis
AAAAAAAATTTATTTAAAAAAACACAAAATACAAAACCGCATGGCGTGCAAGAGCCACACAAAATCATTAGTTCTCAGGAGCCATGAGAAATCTGCAGGCCTGGCTCTCGCCTCTCCTGCCACTCAAGTTTGTGGGCTGGAAGCTGAATCATCAGTAGAAAATATTCATCTCTTTTTTCCCTGAAATCACTAGTTCTCAAGAGTCATGAGGAATCTTCTGCCCATCTTTTTGTGTTTTTATAAAATTTTTTAATTATGCTTTTTATTATTATCATTATTATTTTAATTTGACCAACGTGAAATGTTAAGTGCAAAAGCAAACTACCAGGTCTGAGATTCAAACCACAGTCAGCCATGTGGGAGTCTAGCATGCTTTAACAATCATCCAACCTGGCAGCTCCCTTACATCTTAATATATGTGTATGTACCATTACATTTTTGTATTTTTCGTTGCTTACGTTAATCATTGGTAAGGTCTTGTGCCTACTGAGGCAACAATGATAAACAGGAATGGTAGTCCTGTGCTGCAGAGTTCCTTTTTCTGTCCAGACCCCAGAAAGAAATTTCTACCTTAGGTTAAATTGCAATATGATCTTTTTAAAAAATAATTATTAGGGGCCAGCAGGTGGCATGGTGGTTAAGGGTGTTGGATTCACACATGGTCAACCACCGTTCGAGTCCTGGACCTGGTGGCTTGCTTTCTCACTTTCTCTATTCCTGTCACTCACTGGTAAAAATTCAAATAATAACAATGAATGGAACTAACTGAATAATTCCTTTAAAAATAATTTTTTAATTATTTAATTTCATTTAATATTATCATTATTTAATTTGCAACTTGGCACATGTTCTCAACATAGAGTGACGGAGAGAGAGGAAGAGGTGGAAAGTGACAAAGCAGGCTTTCAGGCCTAAGACTCGAACCATGAGCAATCACAAAGGAACCCAGTGCCTCAACTACCATGCCACCTGCTGGCCTGCAATATGCTTGCCCCGACTCTTCTGAACATGTTATCCAATCCAATAAAAAAAAAAAAAGATGATTATAAATTATTTAAGGTACCATGTTGACATTTTAACTCATCATGATTTATTTCCTCACTATAAAATAAAATTTAGAAATAAATAAAGAATATGGGCTTGCTCTAAGTGGAACCTTTTATTGTTATTGAAGCAGTTGGAGTTAGGTCTCAGTGACCACACTGAAGTTCAGACACTCGCTGCTGAAGACTCAACACTTGAGAGACAAGTGTTGATGAAAAGGAAAGGTAGTTTTAATTCAGGAAACTCTGACCTGAAAAGATGGTAAACTAATGCTCAAGACATCTCTTTTCAGGAAAATCAATCTGGCTGATGAGAAACACCTACTGTGGCATCTCTCTGAAAGGAAACACCATCAAATAAATGCCAACACATCTAGCAATGGAGTGATGCAAAACCAACAAACTGCAAGAAATAGACTGGGAGATCTTATTGTACTGAATCTCAGCTTCAAGACATAAAGAATGAGTAAATTATCTGAACCTGGTGACGTGCCAGAGCCCTGTGCAACACACAGGAGAAGGTGAGAGGAACTATCCTCCAAAACTACATATTTCATACACCAACCTCAGGCCCCAGCACTATTCAACTGCATAATAAAACTGGCAAGGAGGTGACACTGATTATAGAAAAGTAAAAAGTTACAGCACTTCAGTGTAAACATTAAATTTTATTCACCACCCTGCCCTAAGAGCTTGGCACTGTCTTAAAAGTGAACCAGGTGGTACAGGATAGAATATGATTAGGACCAATCTTACATCTCCACAGTTCTATGGGATGAAAGAGACAATACAGAGGAGAGGAATCCTCTGTTATTGGGAGAAATGAGGGGAACACCCCCAATGACTGAGAACTACCAGCTCCTTTGCACAATGTAGACCAAGAGACTTGTGCATTCCCACCCCCACTCCCAGTACATATGAAAGTACCAACCCGATCAAAGACAGAAATCTGGATATTTCCTCCAACTACCTGGCAGGCCTACACTCTCCCTCTTTTCAGACTCAAGTCTCAGGGAATGACTACTTTTCCCCTCTAAGGTCACCTGCAGTGCAGCCCTTCAGAATATCCCTGAACTGTTAAGTATGGGAAAATCAGAGAGAGAGGTATATGAGAAATGGGCACCAGGGGTTGCCAACTCAGTTACAGGGAAGATGACAGGGCACTGTCCCAGGAAATCCATAATCCTGGAGAACATTATCTAGTCACCTGGCTGCTATAATGAGTTTGCTTGGACCTTATCAAACACTGGCTGATGCCAGGCACGCTAGGTCAGTCATGCTGACCCAAACTGATCCCCTGAGACTCAGAAACATTCTATTCCTCAGGAGGTTACCTTATCAGGGCCACGTCCAAGTTTTGCAGAACCCATGTCCCACAGGCTTTACTGACTACACATCCAGGTTCAAATTGACCCCACCAAATTTAGTTTGCCTCTGGCTCCTCCTAACACCCTCCCCAAGACTGCTTCTGAATTTTGTGGGTCACCCTGAGCCCTCCAAGGCCAACCACTTAGGCTTTGTTTGGACCCACAAGCCTTATCTCACCCCCGATCCTTGTGGGCTATCTCCCCTGAACACTGTTCAGGCTTAGTTGGACCCATTGGTCTTTGAGCATTGCAAACCACCTCAACTAACCCTGTTCCACTTAGGGCCTTATGTTCTACCTTCCTTCTGCTTAGCTCTGTCCACATCCTGGCATAGCAGGCTTCCCTACTCAAGCCCAAATGAACTGTACTGGTCTCAAGGGGAGCTTAACCTAAGCCTGGTTAGGGTACACTTGGAAGCCATTCTGTGTTGCTAACCTCTGAACTTTATAAATGTTCCTACCCACACCTTACTAGGTCCCCACTGGCCTCATCTTAGGGTCTCACAAGGTGGCTTTTCTGGACATGCTCAGCCCTGCTTAGCCTACTCACTTCTGTACCTCACAGGATCACCACTGCTGGTACCACATGAGTCCTATTTTCCCACTTCTGTACTTATCCCTCAGAATCCTACAGAAACCATGCCCAAGACTTGCTCACTCCATAAAATATGAAGGACCCTGCCTAGGTTCCACTTCCTCTAACAGGTAAATACCCATTGTTCCTGGATCCACTGAGCCCTGGTAAATGATTAGCCCTGTACAGGGCCCTATCTGAATCCCACCAATCCGTAGTGTTAGATGGAGGCACAGAGTTCCCTTACCTAACTTCAAAGATAATCTCCTTCCATCTATCATGTTCCTTGATTTAAAGAAAGAAAGAAAGAAAGAAAGAAAGAAAGAAAGAAAGAAAGAAAGAAAGAAAGAAAGAGTAAAACACTCAATGAGAATCAATGCTAAAATGGTTAACTACTACTAAATGCCAAGTGGTTAACTTGTACTAAAGGTCACAGTCATATGGAATATAACTTAAAAATACTAAAAAATGATAGTAATAAAACACTACCACTAGGTGGTATTTACTAACATGCAGATAGATTGTGAGGTGGTCAAACGTACTTGACTTCTACATGGCCAATAGTGGTTTGAGTCCTGGACTGGACCGCTTCCTTTCTCACCTTTCCTCTCTTTGTCACCGGTAAAATTGAAAAATAATAATAATAATGTTAAATAAAATTAAATAAATAAATACACCACTATAGAAGGTACTCCTCAAATCACGAAGGAGTCCACAAGATGCCTGAAATCCAAAAGAATACAAAAAATCTGAAAATGAATAAATAAAAATAAAACAAAAACCCAAACCAAAAAGAAGGAAATATCTCACTTCCAAAGGAACATACTAACTCCCTTCTAATGAATAAAGTACATAAAATTATATAACTATTGGAAACTGAATTCAGGATATTGATTATACCAAAACTCAATGAGATGCAACAAAATTTCAAGAGATGAGAAAAACAATGAATGACATGAGAAAGCTCCAAAGAGACAATTAGCTTTTAAAAGAATAAGAGAGGTAGCAGGTGACATGCAGGTTAAGATGCTGGATCTCACATGGCCAACACTGTAGTTCAAATCCTGGACCCAAAAGCTTCAAAATCACACGTGTGGTGTATGTTCAAAATTCTATACAAAGAATAGGGAAGGGATTGTGCTGTGGCCATCTGTGGCCATCTGTCTGGGGGATAATTTCTCACTTTCTCTCTCTCTCTCTCTTTGAGGATGACATGCACCCAATTGCAAAATTAAAGAGATTCAAATAAAAATCCTTCAGATAAGCAGTACAATATAGGTAATAAAATGTCCTGTAAAGTGCAGTGACAAAAGATTAGGTTATGCAAAAGAGTATCTCAACTTAAAGATTCAGCTTTGCAAGTTGTCCAAACTCTGAAAAAGGAAATTAAAAATGAAGAGAACAGTAAGTGGCCGTCCTCCCTGAAACACGATTTTTCAGATTCGGTCTCTCTCTGTTGAGCATATGTTATCTATGGGGTTGTGACTGGCCAGATTAATAAAGTCAGGAATATGGACAGTTGCCCAGCTAATTTGGCGTCTTTAATTAAAATAATAGAACCTTCATCCAATCCATTAAAGAAAGTAGAATTTAAGAGGCTATCATTTCAATAAATTTGATAGCTTGCCTCTGTCTAGAATACCACTTAAAGTTTTCTCTCACCATTCAAAAGAATCATCCAGTCTTTGGTTCTGTCATTGAAATTTACTTCAACATTCCTTGGAAATAGTTATGGTATAGCTGCATCAAGAACTTTTCTTAAGAGGCAGACTTGTTTTCATTCTCCTGGGTTCTTAATTAAAATCTATACCACAGCTTCAATAAACAATTTTATACATTCTGGGGCACTCTCTTGGAACTAACTTGAGTAAGCTGATAAAGCTCTCCATATGTAGGCTCACGAATTTACACAGTTAAACCTCATTCCCTAGCAACACATAAGGGGACCTCAGTTGGGTTTGAAAAATCATTTACAACATCAGTTTTGGATAATAGGTTATATACTAAGGCTATATTGCTCTGTGACAGCCTTTACATGAGAGGATAGCCAAACTAGGGTGGTTAGAGTTACAACTGGTTACAACTGGAGTCTGTTGTATTATCTTCTGTGGAGGTGGAGATGGAGGTTAAAGAGCAGAGTTTAGGTTGTGGAAGATTATATAGAAGAGCATGAAGAGGTGCAAGAGAGGTAGTGGAAGAGTGGTTGGAGTAGAATAGCTCTCTGAAATTTTAATACACAAACGGATTCTGGTAACTTTTTATTTACCTCCTGAAAAAAAGGTGGTTGTAGTGTATCTGAGGTAGCTTTTACATATCATTGAAAGTAACTTTCCCATTCAATTTGCCTGATTTTATAACCAGCTTTTCCCAGTTATCCATGTGAACATGCAATTTAGAAATTTCAAAGGACTCTTATTTTTGCCAATGAAGATTGGGGTCACTGCAACTTTTGTAAGCCCATTTTCCTAAGTACTTGCAAGGTGGGACAACAAAGGCCTCACACAAAAACCAGATGATGTTTCCAAGAGGGTTGTCCCTTACAGGAAACTGCTTATGATGAATGATTTCTCACAACTTAAAAGCTTTTGCAAAAGGGACCAAAAATTCTATCAGGTCAAATTATACTGACCATGGTTATTGCTCAAGGCTTTAACCTTGAGTATATTCGATCCTTTTAGTGTCTGAAAATTCTAGATACTAGGTGGCAGTAGAATGCTCAGACAACCAAGTGATAGGTCTCTTGAGTATTTTTTCTGGCTGAGCAAAAAATGTTCAAAAATATTCTGAGTTTCTTTAAGACTGCTTCATATCCTGAGAGAAACCTCTCAGGCAATTCTAAATGATTCTTAGTTTCCTAGGGACACTTTTCAGGACAGGGAGAACAACTGACTTAACTTTTAGGTGGAGATACCACATTATGGATCTTTAAAATTTCAAAACTAAGAGTTTTGTTTATAATTAAAATATGCTGAAGTGCCATGCAAGTCAGTCAGTACAAAGACATTAATCTCCCCGCTTCAACATTCAATATCTTTTCTATGTTTTCCCCAATCGTTATTATTATTATTATTATTATTATTTTTTAAAACAGTCAATCACTATTTCTCATTTTGCTTGTAAAAATACTTTGCCCATCATGAAATACTTCTCAGACCAACAGTTAATAAGCCATATCTGTTTCTCACTAACGTCCTGCCTCTCTATTGTTCACTTGCTATCTTTCTCTATCCTCTTCTCTTCACTTCCCCCATTCCACACTGTCCTATTCTCATTAAGTACCTTCGCTGCTTTTATGTCCTCCAATTTTTGCTCTCATAGAGTGCAGATAGTCGGTATATATTGAGTGGATACATACAATATCTTTCTTTCATAGCCTGGTTTACTTCACTCAGCAATAGATCCTCCATATCTGACCACTTTCTATCAAAATCCAGGGTGTTATGGGCATTTCTTAGAAGCTTTAAAAACCTTTTCAAAAGTGAACAAATTTAGAAGATGAGAAGTCTATCAGGTCAATGTGTACCCTGAGAAGATGGTGGGGGTGAAGATGAGGAAACAGCAGGACTATAGTCATTGTCTGAGGCATATGCTCTCTGTCTAGGAACACTCCATTTTTTCTAGGAACACTCTGCTAATACTAAGACATCAGGTTTTGTTGTTGTTGTTGTTGTTGTACTTTAGCACAGATTGGCCATCATTGATTCAAGTCTTAACCTGTTTTTGGAATAACATTGATCATTATTTTGTCACTATATGTATCACTTCAACAAGCCCTATGGATCATATATATTTTATATACTGGTGTTTTTAGTATTTTTAAATTTATTTTCATAAAATATTTACTACATAAAATTTATCATCGTTCCACTCAAGGTTCTAGGACCATCAGCACCATGCATCTTCATGAGTCCTTTCATCTTGTAAGACTAAACAATCAACAACTATTATTGTACAATAATGTCAAATCTTTCCATTCCTCCCTCCTGACCCAGCCTCTGAAAAGCCATCAATCTTTCTGTACTTATTATTACTACTCTGAACATCCCAAGACGGTTTTTACTGTGGAAAAATAGTCTAAAAGTTTGAAATCTATTTAAAGAAATTGATTCAAAGACAATGGTTAAAATGGAGTGAGAAAAGCTTTATTTTGGACCATCATCGTAAGCTTAAGGTCCACGGAAATGAGAGTTTCACTGCGGAAGAGAAATTGGGGTCAACTTCAAATACAGCATGTGCAGTGGAAACTAACAGCTGAGGAGCAATGTGGTGATTATCAAATGGAAAATGACTAAAGAAACATTAGGAATATGAGAGATTCTGGATAAACTGAAATAATAGGATTATGGCTGAGGACACAGGGTGATCAGACATCACACCTACACTTATTTAAAATAATCTGATATTTAGTGTGGAGTTTCTTGCTAAACTACTTTAGCAGGGTTATTTGCTCAAAAGGGATTTTACAAGGAAGTATGCAGAGGAAACTAAAAGATTGAGAGGCCTGAGTAAAGTCTGATCAAGGCAAAACACATTTAACCATGTCCAAGTATATACAATTTAGTACTTCAATAAGTTCATATTACTGTGCAAGCACTCCATTCAGTTTTACAAGATGGGAAGAATCACACAGATAGCAGTAATGTTTCCTAGACAATGTGAGTGCACACAGTATGTCTGGTCATCTCACTTTTCACATTGTAGCTCATAGTGACTTCCACCAGCCTGTTCCTGTCAACACTGAGCGGCTACCTTACATCCCACACACCATAGTTTGGTCTGTTCTACCTGTGTCATGATGTTGGGCAAACCAAAACCAAAACCAGCCCAATACCAATTGACCTTGGGTTGCATTTCTGGACCAGTGTGTGTTCTGCCTCAGAACCTCTTGGCTAACACTAGCCACAAAAGCTGTGATCAACATCTTTGGAGAATCTTGGAAATTTTATAACCACCCAGAATTATTTTGTGCCTCAACACACCCAGAGCTTTCACATGCCTCCTATCCAACCTAGATCAGTTCCATTTTCAAAGTAATACTGGGCATTTCACCAGAGGTACACTTGCAGAGCCCTCTCAGTACATACGAGTAGTTCCCAGGCTCTGAAATGCCTTAGAATTTTTTGTTTTGTTTTATTTTGTTAGACATTTATGGGACGTGTTATTTATTTTTAATTTTAATTTACTTTATACACTTTAACATCTCTTAGCCTGTAAGTTGAATTTATCCAAAATGAATAAACTTCCCACCAGAGCAACTGAGGATACAAAACACATTATCATCAATGTATTATACTCAATTTCTATATCCCCAAAATGCCTGTTTATTTTCCTCCATAACTTCTTTCCTTACATTGTCCCCTTTCTTCCATCCACTTCCCACATTGTCTCTAGTACCTATAACCATTTTTAATGTTTATATGGCCTATAATATTTGCTTTGAAACACTTTTTCTGTTGTCTTGTCTGCCATGAAAGTGGAAGCTAGAAAAATTTCAATATTTATTTTTGCCAAAATCAGTGGTTATATTCTGTTGCATCTTTAAACATTAAACATGGAACACAGAAATAAACTTTTGCTAGGGTCAGCAGATGTTGTAATAGTTATGCCACTGGCCTCCCATATATTTGAATGCAGTTCAAGTCCCAGAGTCACAGACTTAAAACTCAAGCCAGTGTGTGTACATGTGTGCCCAAGATCCCAAGAGGACAATGGAATAGAAGGGATTGTGGTGTTGCCATCCCCTCAAGGGTTGGTTTCATGCTTTCTATCACTCTCTCTATACATATTTTCAGTGGAGTACACATTCTCTATAGCAAAATCACTCTTAAAAAAAATACTTGCCAAAATATGCATGTTACTTCTGTAGCTGGGAAACTCTTAGATCTTATACATTAGCCTTCTGAAACGTTCTCTTTTTGTAGAGAGATATCATCCCCAAATTTTCTGATATCATTCATTTTAACTACTGTGATTTGCTGAAGCAAAGCTGAATTTGAAAACAAGTTCAGTGTTGTTACCTTCAGAGATCAATTCATATTTCTGAGTATTTCAAGCATTTATAGCACAGCTTACATTACTGAGGATTTTGACCCATTTGAGTTTACTGATGTATAGTAACCTTTTAATTCTAATAAGATTTCTTCATTTTTCACATTCATTTGATTTCTGATCTGAGAGTTCCCTGATCCACAGTAAGTTGGGGCTTCTTCAAGAAGGTTTTATTACAGTGCCCACACATACAGGGTTTCTTTTCCTTGTGAGTGCTCTAATGTAAAACAGAATGATTACTCTGAACACATTTTTCTACTCCATTCCCATTTATATGATTTATTCCTGTGATCTCTGATATACAGTAAGGACTGACTTATGTTAGATGGAAAATTTTCATTCAATTTACGTTGACATTCACAGGCTTTTTCTTTTGAGAATTCTTTGGTGTACATTGACAACTGACTTTTAAATGAAAGACTTTCTATACACCCTACATTCATAAAGTTTCTCTTCAGTGTGACTTTTCAGATGTTTACTAAATATAGTTTTTAAGAGAAAAAATCCTATATTCATCACATTCATAAGGTTTCACTTCTATGGGAGTCCTCTGATGTACAATAAGCCCTGCCTTCCAGTAGAAAAATGTTGCCTACAGTGTTTCTTTTTCAGTGTGAGTACTCAGATGTGACTTTTGGGAAAAGGTTGTATTACATTGTTCACAGTCATAGGGTTCCTCTTCTGTACTGAGTTCTCTGATGTACAGAGTGCAGACTTCCGGGAGAACATTTTCCAGCAATATTCACATTCATAGGGCTTCTCCTTGTATGAGTTCTCTGATGCTCAGTGAGATACGACTTCCAGGAGAACATTTTCCTACATTGTTCACATTCATAGGGCTTCTCTCCTGTGTGAGTTCTACTATGCACAGTAAGCTGTGACTTCCCAGAGAACTTTTTATTACATTGCTCACATTCATAGGGCTTCTCTCCTGTGTGCATTCTCTGATGCTTAGTAAGATGTGACGTCCAGGAGAACATTTTATTACATTGTTGACATTTATAGGGCTTCTCTCCTGTATGAGTTCTATTCTGCACAGTGAGCTGTGACTTCCAGGAGAACATTTTCCTACATTGTTCACATTCATAGGGCTTCTCTCCTGTGTGAGTTCTCTTATGTACAGTGAGGTACCCCCTGCTGGAGAATGTTTTCCCACACTGTTCACATTCAAAGTGTTTTTCTCCTGTGTAAATTTTCTGATTCTCAGTGAGATGTGACTTCTGGGAGCACATTTTCCAATATTGTTCACATACATAGGGTTTCTTTCCTGTATGAATTTTCCAATCTCTACTCGAGACTGACTTGGGACTGAACGATTTTCCACACTCCCCACATTCATAGGATTTCTCTCCAGTGTGAGTTGTCTGATGCACAGTGAAGTATGGCTTCTTGTAAAACATTTTTCCACATATTTTATTTTCATAGAATTTCTCTCCTATGTGACTCCTCTGATATACAGTGAGCTTTAAATTCTGGAAAATTGTTTTCATACATTGCTTACACTTACAGAGTTTCTCTCCTGTATAAGTTTTTAAATGGTCAATAAGGAGTGTGTTCGGAAACAACAAATTCTTATATTGTTTTATCTACAAATTTTCTCTCCAGTAAGAGTTATCTCATGTATAACAAGAGTTGAAAGCTTTTGTAATTTCTACATATCATAAGGTTTTACTTCTTTGCAATTTCTCTGGTTACCATAATTTTTGATATCTGAAAAAAGGATTTTTTATGTTTTTTTATATTTCTAGGGTGTTTCCCTTGTGTGTACTCACTGATGAAAAGCTAGATTTTAATTCTAAA
>NW_006159748.1:10887-11632 GCF_000334495.1 Tupaia belangeri chinensis
TGTATCATCTTCTCATCTTCTGCTTAATGAGACAGACTTTTTGTAAAATGGTTTCTTCCACACGTGAACTATATACTGGGCAATAAGGACTGTCTTACCACATGCTTTCCCATATTTATTCTACTTACAAGCAGTCTCTGTTATATCAATCCTCTTTGGTAGGAAAAAGACAACCATTTCCATAAATTATATTTGAGAATTTATTTTATAGTACTCATGTATATTTCAAATATTGGTACTGATCTATCATAAGAAATATGGTTCTTTCTCCTTAATATGTTACTGTAGCAATTTACATTAATATTTTTGAAAGCTGAGTGGATTTATTTTGTTCTTTTATGCTTCCCTTTTCTTTAATACCTTTAACAATATTCAAAATATTTACCTCCTGTCTTCCAATAATTTTACACTGAAAGATTTCCATGTGTCAATTGTTTTCCCTGTCCTTTTTCTCTTTTCTTTCTTATAACAGTAGGTATTACGTACTGTTCCTTTGATAATGTCAACAGTTTTCTAGATCATCTATTGGCATAAGTCAAAAGAACTCTTGTCACTTGAGAAATGTTACTTAGAAAGTACTTGTAGACAATGAAAATATATATTAATTAATTACCCTAAACATGTCATCTCGTAGGACCCTTAAAAAATATATACCCATTTTTTCACACTCTTATCCCAGGAAAACATTTCTTTTTTCTTTCTTTCTTTCTTTCTTTCTTTCTTTCTTTCTTTCTTTCTTTCTTTA
>NW_006159748.1:11948-12386 GCF_000334495.1 Tupaia belangeri chinensis
GAAACTATGCTCTAACTAACCTGGGAGGCTCAAGCTGGGAAGTTCTTCTAATGTCCATGGATCTCCTCCTTGCTCCAACTTGAAGATCACTGCAGGTTTGGCAATGGACTGTCCTGTTAATAAAAAGCAGAGTGAAATTTCGCCAAACTATTCATGTAAGCTACTTGAAGAGTAACAACAGCTCAGCTTTATCAGCTGTGCAATAAAGGGGCTGATTTGGGCATTTTGTTAAAGAGGAGTGCTACTCACATTAACCACAGAGTGAAATGTCACTCCTAAACAGCATTGAACATTATGAAACTCTTGTACATTTACTATGAAAGGAGACAGTAATTACTCCAGAGAGCTTCATGGGAGTTCCACTAACCCAAAAACATCAGATTGCTGTAGGTCTCCAGCATCACATCCTTGTATAGAATCTTCTGAGCATCTTCCAGG
>NW_006159748.1:12844-13900 GCF_000334495.1 Tupaia belangeri chinensis
ATGTTAAGAACATGTATGTAAATGTTCTTATGAAAATGGAACTACAGCAGTCTTCCTATGAAAGTAGAAACAGTATATCTAGGTAAGTATTCTTCAACTATGATGAAAGACAAGGGAAGTAAAGGGGTTCAAGGAACTGATTACAAAGTGATTTTGTATGTAAGTACTTAACCTAATTCCAATAAAGTATTTTATGTGCATACTGTTAATTACTCATATGTTGAAGTACATTTACAAGCATCTTTATACTACAGTTGTGCATTCAAAAATATTGAGAGTCCAAATAAAGATGAATATCAGTTTATCATTTGTTAAAACACAGAGTATAAATAATATAAAACCAAAAGAAGTGATGCATTATATAATCAGATTTGCAGTTTAATTGCCATCCACAGATTGCAGACTAAGGATACTCTAAAAGAAACAATACAGTTAAAACCAAGATATAATAGGGTTAAAACCAAGTTTGACGTGACCACCTATATCAGAAAATAGAGAAATAAGAATATTGAATAGGGAACTCATCCAACCAAAAAAGGGAGCAGAAAAAATTGGTACAAATTTTTTTAGCCCTGAATCAAAACAGAAATTTAACTGAATTTTTGTGTTTAATCAGGCATATTCACATGGGAGCTAAAAATTAAAATTGGGAAAAATCTGAGCAGTAGAAGAGGAATCTTGTGCACATCATCTTTGAAGTTTCAGTAGCCAAATATTTAGGAAGCAGCAGAAATTCAAGTGATAGCAGGACAAGCAGATAGCATAATGGCTATGTTGCTGAACTCCCATGTAGTTGACCACAGTTCGAGTCCCAGACCCAGTGGCTTAAACTCATGCCAGGAGTGAGGGCGTGCCCAAGATCTCGAGAGAAGAATAGAGGAGAAGGAATTGTGGTGTGGCCATCTCACCTGGGGGTTGATTTTTTAGCTTTCTGTCTCTCTGTCTCTCTCTGTCTTTCTGGCGAGTGCATGTGCCCTATGGCAAAACCCTCTCCAAAAAATAAAATAATAATAATTCTTTAACTGTTATGAATATGTGTTTTTTTTTCAACCAAAA
>NW_006159748.1:13951-17905 GCF_000334495.1 Tupaia belangeri chinensis
ATTTACTGATAGAGAAACAGAACCAGACAATTTAAAACAAGAAAAAGTTTGTTAAATAATTATAAAGTGTCCATGTGTTTCTGGGGGATGCAAATGGAAAGTGAAAAATCATCCGAGAGGAGAAATGTTCATGACAGAATTCATGTTCTTCCATTTCTCCCTTCTTTCAGGATTTAGGTTGTACAAGTACATGTGCCTACTGTGATTCTCAAGGGTTCAGGAATCAAACCATGCAACTGGCATGTGAGATCCTGCTGACTTAACCTTCATTCCATAGGCTGGCCTAAATTTTTAACATTCTAGAAATTTTAAAAATTACTTAGTGCTAATATATTTTTAAATATTCATAGCTCTAGCAAAAGAAATTCTGTGCTCCCTCCACAGATGGTATATTTTAAAATATTGATGTATATTAAATGCCTTTAATTTAAAAAGATTTAGGATGTTGTTCTTTAATGTAATAGGTATATATCTTGGTGTGAATGGCAGTATCACTGTTAAGAGAGAAGCACTGAAGGATAAAGATATTCTACCACAGTAACTAACAATATATGTAAGGTACTAGTCAACTGAAATTAAGGAGAGACATTAAAGAAAATATGAGGACAGAGGAGCTGGCAGGTAGGTCAAGGTGCTTGAATATTACATATCTGTCCATGGTTCGAGTTCTGGAACAGGACCTGGTGGCTTGCTTTCTGGAACCAATCCCCCAATGGTCAGTGAGTGTGTGTGCCATATAATCAATTAAATAATCATAATAACTAAAATTAAATAATTTAGATATATCACAGAGAGAGAGAGCACAAATATACACAAGCTTGTACATGTAATTTAAGGCATCTGGGTCCCAAATGCCTGATTGTGCAGTTTTAGTTCCAGACATGGAGGCTTGAAAATCACAAGTTCATGAGCCTGCATAAGAAACATCCTGAGAGGAGAATGGAGGAGAAAGGATTGCAATGTAGTCATCCTTTCTGGGGGGTGATTTTTCACTTTTCTTCTCTCTCCTTCTGGTGAGAATGCATAATCTAACTCGAAAGTGCCTGAAAGATCAAATTCCATATGCCAAATACCTTCACGAGAAGAAATGCAGGAGAAGTTCTAATAAACAACTCTAGATTGACATTGACTGCTTACCCAAAGACTCTAATCTTTTTCAAGCCCGAGAATTGCACTTCAATGACATTACTATTACTAACTTTTATGACAATATTGGATTTGTAGGTTGTGTGCCACCAAGCTCAAAATTTCAAAGGTCCAGCATTAAAACACCAAACTCAAGACACAAAAGATGACAAGTAGACTGTAATTGTACTACTGCTATCTTTCTGAATTATCCAGTTTTAATCCACTGTGAACAGTGTGAGATACCAACGCATTCCTGAGCCAGGAGGCCCTATAACTTCCTTAAATGGTATCTTTGGAAATTATTATATAACATGTGCAGAAAAGGTACAGCATAATTTTTTTGCTACACAGATAAATATTGTCTTCACAGCTAATGCTCTTTGGAAAATATTTTTTCCCTGCTTCTCTGAAGTGTCGTCTCTTTCACTGATACAAGTTACCAAAAGTCAGAGGTATTTTTAAGAGTTTCTCTTAATAGTTCAACTGGTCTGTTTATTCATCTCATTTCTAGTTTTACACCGCTTGATTTTTATTACTTTATAAAATTTGTATTCGTATGTGTATGTGTGTGTATGTTATCATTACAAGAATATACATTTGTTATCAAAATTGACAGATTTCTTTGAATTTTTTTTTTCTTGAGAGAGATTTTTGCCATAGGATATGTATACTCGCTGGAAAGACAGAGACAGACAGAAAGTGAGAACTCACCCCCCAGTGGGGATGAACTTATCACAGTCCCTCCTCCTCCATTCTCCTCCTGGGATCTTGGGCACACATGCACATGCATCCAGTGTGAGTTTTAAGTCACTGGGGCTGGGGTCAACTACGTGAAAGTCCAGTGATGTAACCATCATGGCATCTGCTGGCCCCATTCTCTGAATTTGTTTTAGAGAACTAACATTTGGCATTGCTGATTCTTTCTCTGATATGTTTATTTTATTTTATTTGACGGCTTCTTATAACTTTCTCTTTTCCAATCATCTTTTAGTAAATTTCCCATATCTAAACTATTAAGATTGATTAGCTAATGAATTCTTAGTCTTCATTCTTAGTATTTTTGTTTTATTTATTTATTAAGTTTTGCTATGGGGCACATCTGTTCACTAGAGACAATAAGAAGGGAAAGTGTGGGGCCAGTAGATGGCATGATAATTAAGGCACTAGTGTTAGTTTAAGCTGATTTTAATTTTTCATTTCTTTAATTACTATTGAATTTGTAATTGTATTTGTGTATTTATTTGTAATTCAACTGCCTCTTTAATATTGTGTGTTGAAATCTTTTATTCATTTTATATTTAAATACTGCAGATCTTTACAGCACACAAAATGAATTTCCCCAGCATGAGTACACTGTATATTAGTCCAATCCAACATACTACTGTAAACATTATCATCAACAGATAATTTTCTATTTTAGTGTTCCTAAACTGTATTGCTTTTTAAATTTTAATTTCTACCTTTTGGTTCCCCATTACCCATCTTTTCCCCATGCTATCTCTGGTATCCACAGTTGCTCTCCATTCCTTTATACATTTCAATCTCTCAGTTTCTGCCCTTATTTCCATCTCAGTTCCCATTGACTTAGAAGGTGAGGATGAAGCCTTGGGTTCAGGGCTGGAAATTTTTGGGCAGAACCTGGACCTAAGGGCAGAAGGCTGAGGTTTTGCTTCAGGAAGAACAGATTCCTACTTGTAATTTACTAGGTATAAATTCTTTCCTCTTGTTCACATTTAACTTGTTTTCTTTCATGCTTTTTTTTTTGAGGGGTTTTTGCTATAGGGCACGTGTGCTCGCCAGAAAGACAGAGAGAGACAGAAAGCAAGAAATCACCCCCGAAGAGGGGATGGCCATGCTGCAGTCTCTTCTCCTCCATTCTCCTCTTGGGATCTTAGGCACACACGCACATGCACCCAGTGTTGAGTTTAAGCAACCGGTTCTGGAACTTGAACCATGGTCGACTACATGGGAGTCCAGTGACATAGCCATTACGCTAGCTGCTGGTCCCCTTTCATGCTTCCTGATATGATTTATAAATTCAAATACCTTAGAGACAAAAGTGAACATGACCCTATAATTTGACAGTAATTTCTAATTGTATTAGAATTACAAGGATTATTTTACCTCAGGAACTATGTATTATCTGTCAATTATTAACACCACAAGTACCTTATTCTCTACAGAACATCTTCAAAATAATCACTGCTGAATTTTAATTAGGGTTGATATTCCAGACAAACATCTAAAGTGGGTAACATGTGCTATTACCTTGTTAGCAGAAAGCAGAATGCAGGATGATATAGGCCCTTTGGAGAACAGTTAGGCAGGGTTTTTTTATTATTATTATTTTTTTATTATTAACCAAAGAGTGTATGTGCTCACCAGAGATAGAGACAGAGAGGGAATGTAAAAAAGTATCCCCATGGGCATGGTCATACCACAATCCTTTCTCCTCCAGTTCTTCCTCCTTTTGGGGTTATGGGCATGCTAATACCTGTGCGTGTCATGTTTTTCAAGATACTGATACTGGGACTTCCATGCAGTCAGTCATCTGAGATGCAGGAACTTTAACCACAATGCCACCTGCCAGCAACAGCTAGGCAGTTTCTAATAAAGCTAAACTTACACCTACCCTATCACCCAGAAACTGTTTGCTACAAAATTTTCAGAGTAATGAGAAGCATTAGGTTTTTTGTTTGTTTGTTTGTTTGTTTGTTTTTGTTTGTTTGTTTTTTGAGAGATTTTCATTGTAGGGCGCGTGCGCTCGCCAGACAGACAGAGAGAGACATAGAGACAGAAAGCGAGAAATCACCCCCCAGGGGGGAT
>NW_006159748.1:18269-18791 GCF_000334495.1 Tupaia belangeri chinensis
CATGGTATTCCTGCGACATAGCCGTTACAACAACTGCTGGTCCCGAGAAGCATCACTGTTACACATAGACATAGACAGTGTACTGTTGCAGAGTGTAACTGAATAAATGACCACAGAAGTCAGATTAAGATTAAAGGGAGTCTCTATTAGTTGGCCAGCAACTACAGCCTGAGGGGGGAGAATGAGAGTTAGAATTTTAGCCCTGACCGAAGTGAGTAGTATTAGAGGGGGTCAGTTATCAGGGGTTTTATGTAAGTAATTACAGAAGCTGAATCAAGTAGGTTAATTATTTCTGAGGGCATTCTCTAGACTTTTGTTTAATGGTCTTTATGGCTCCGGGCAGGGGTCTGGTGATCGATAGTTACATTGTTAAGGAACAGCTAAACAAAAGGGTTTGGGGCTAGTTAGCAAAGACAGTAACAGGTACAGGATGTTGTTCCAATGTGTTTTTTTTTTTTTTTCTGAGAGGTTTTTGCTATAGGGCACATGTGCTCACCAGAAAGACAGAGAGAGACAGAGAGA
>NW_006159748.1:19248-19790 GCF_000334495.1 Tupaia belangeri chinensis
TCCCCCCTCCAATGTGGTTTTTTGTATGGCTAGTACAAGCTATGTTTTCATGGAAAGAATAAGCAGGTTTATAGAAGCAGACAGCCATATAACGGTAAGGGAACAAAATGGATGAACAGTTGGTCATAAGTGGCCTTTCACATTCCCCCTTCTGATCTGGGGAATCAAATAATTGATTCAGAGAGGGGGAGCAGTTTATAGTGGGAGGGGAGAACTATGAGTTTAACAGATTGGATCTGGTCTTGAACAAAGTTAATGAGGAAATGGAGGATGTAAGGGTCAAAGGGAAGGGCAAGGAAGAGGAGCAGGGCAGGACCCGTAATGGCAGAGATAAGGTTGGTGAGTCAGGGAGACTAAGAGAAGAGAGACTGATATTAATTATTTTTAGAGGAGCGGTGCTCATTATGTTTCAGGGGACATTCGTGTTAGTTTTTGTTTGTTTGTTTGTTATAGTTTTTTATGACTAGTCAGTTTTTTTTTTTTAATAAATTGGGTAACAAAGAGGATAATTAGGACACATGGGACAGTCTTAGTTTGAGAGG
>NW_006159748.1:19978-20500 GCF_000334495.1 Tupaia belangeri chinensis
ATTTTGTGTTTTTTTTTTTTTTGTCTTTCAAAGTGGTGTAGTCAGACTGGGATGGCACTGACCTGTACAGTGGTCGAAATGATGAGGTTTGACAGTGTAGGGTCTTTTTAAGGTTGAAGTCAGTTTTTGGGTTGTAAATATTTTGACCCATACCGAGTTTTTTGGTTGGAATGGATGGACAGGTCTGAGGTGGGGACAGGCAGAGTGTCCCAAACACGGTGATGAGACACTGTGGGTTGAGTCAGGGGTGTGTAAAAGCTTGAGTAAAGTATAGTTATGAATTTTAGTTTTTATTTTTTTTTAATTTAAGGAGGAGAGGTTAAGATTTTTAATATATAATTTTATAAGGGTATTTTTTTATTATGGAGTGTATAAGGCAACCCCAGATGCTATTTTTTATATGGCTAGAAAAATGTATTTTTATTAAAAAAATTACAAAAACATACAGCCATATAAAATTTTTAAAAAATGGTTGTTCATGTATAAAACCTAATATGCAGCCTTCTCCCGTACATAACTGGT
>NW_006159748.1:21380-24414 GCF_000334495.1 Tupaia belangeri chinensis
GTTCCCACAAGTGAATGCTCTAAAGGTCCCCACCTGTATGTCATCTGGAATCTGGGCTTACACATCCCAATTTGGTGGGATGACGTGGTTAGTTAACTCAATATGATCCCCAGTCACATGCAAATCCTGGTATCCATAACATGAAGTGAAAATAAAGTGCAAAGTATTTTTTCACATATTTCTAAAAAATATAAAAACTGATTTTGCGTCTGACCAAGGATAAGCTGGATGGTGGGGTAAAGGAGGGCAGGAAGCTTGGACTTTGGGGCGTAGGTCCTGTGAGATACTGAAGAAAAGCCCTGGCAGGAGCCCTGAGTGTCTCTAGGGCAGCATCTGGGAAAAAGCCTCCTCAGACATCTCCAGGCCCAGCTTGTGGAGACTCCTCTACCCTGCACTTACTTAAGTCAGCTCTACCCCTCTGTCAGCTGTATGGGTAATTTTGCCCTTCATCCAGACAGGGAGGACAGGTCTCCTGGAGTTGTCAGCAAATAGCAGCAAGGCCAAGAAGCAACAGAGCCCTCCCTGCTATTTCCACTTTCTGCCCCATATGACCTTCTGATCCTGAATCAGGCACATAACAGTGTCTGCAAAGACCACCATCCTGGGATGAAACCAGATGGTAGCCCAGAGCTCACAGTTAATGTGAAACAGACATATGGACCCTGCTCCAGCACTCCCCTTACCACCCTGCCAGTCATGACCTAGGGTTTGAGCTTAATGAGCCCACCAGACCTCTACCTTCTAACTCTTGCCCAGAACATGTTCACCTCACATGTACTCACATTCTCCCAACTAAAGAAAGAAGTGAGGGATCAGGATGGTGGTCAATCCTAAAGTGCCCTATGTGACCTTTGCATTCTTTCTCACAATTGGTCAGTAGATTCAGGGGGGGGGAAGCCAAGCAAATATCTGCAGAGAGGAAAGGTTCTCACTCCAAAATTTTCTGAACCCAAATCTTTGGAAGTTGAGATCGAGAAAAACATTCTGGCTCTCTTGAAGGACTCCACCTAAGCAAGGTGGATAGAAATGTTTCTGAAATGTAGATGCCTAGTTATCAGGGTTCCAAGTTCTGTTGGTCTATTGTCAATGAACTGAGTCCACTTCTGCTGGTCCCTTTTTCCTGAGATCCTCAGATCATCTCTCTCACAGGTCTCCCCTGAGTGGTTGACTGCTCATCCTCATCCCATGATGTATGCACAACTAAACACAGTGATACCACACAGCCCACCCACAGACATGGAAGGCTCCCAGCTCTGAGGAGCAAGAACCTGCCTCACTGCTGGGTCCTCCTGTTTTCAGTGCTATGACCTGGACAAGTCATTATGCCTCTCAGGGCCTCCCTTGACTCCCCACTTGCACAATGGAGATAGTTCAAGCATCTGTTTTTAGAGATGTCACCAGGTGTGTGCGTATCTAATACCTATATAATCCATGGGCTGGTACCCCATGGCAAATGCACAAACTTAGAGATAGGAGTATTACACAAAGAGGTGGGAGGTAGCATCAAATTCAATTTCAAACAGCCTGAATTCTGGTCTCAATATATGGAAAGAATTTTTCCTACTGACTTTCCTTCCTAGTGTGCACCATGGGGATGTTGGAATTAATTAAAATTCTGATACTGACTTTCTCTGACATAAAACTTATCACGGCTTTTCCATTATATTTAGAATTAGAGGGATGGCAGGTGGCGTGATTGTTAAGGCATATTGCCAACTGTGTTTGAATCCCAAATCTGGTGGCTTATTTTCCCACTCTCATTCCTCTCCCCATCTCTCTGATCAAATTGAATAATAATAACAGTTAACAAAACTAAATAATTATTTAGAATTAGAGGCTAGTGCCTCATGTTCACTTATGGAATTGAGGGGTTCAAGGAAAACCTAATTCTAGGGGTTCTATAATTTCATCCAGCAATTCTTGCTTCCTAGTTACAGGTCCTCGTATAATGACCTCTCTGGGTTAAAATGCATCTAGTTACTGGCTTCTAGACAAAAAGAAATACAAAGGTGTTATGTTTGTGATTCTTTCTCTCCTGGTTTTATTCTATCTCTCTATCTCATTCCTAAAGCTTGAGAATTGAGCTCAGAAATTTAAGTTGCTTCATGATAAGGATCCAGTGGCAAAGAATTAACAGAGGGCTCAAGCCAATATGCAAGTATTTAGACCCCAGTACAAACTGAATCCGCCAATAACTTGTGATCTCAAATCTGAGGCCCATAAAAGTGATGTGACCTGGAAGTTATTGCCTCCTTGCCTCAGGTGGGGCTTAGTTAAGACCACAGCCTCATCCTCCTGAGAGACCTGAAGGCAAAAACACCTAGTTGAGCTGGGTCTCAGTTCTGGTCCACGCTGTCAGATAATACAGGATTCTTGTAATCTACAAAATTTGGAGCAGTGACTCACATTAAATACAGAGACTAGTAGAGATTTTCAGGCCCTGGCTGCCTTCCTCATTACCTCCTAGGCTCCCTCCACCCACACTAGTTGCATTACAACCACCTCTCTTTTCTAATTTACCTCTTCCTCACAGTTGCTGGACAGATGAGCATTTACCCTGAAACATTGCTCCTGGACATGTGCATGATTGTCTTCACTTATCTTCCTGGTCAGGGCACAATTGTTGCCTGAATGAGGCCTTTCATACCTGTCCACTAAGTGGCCCCAGGTTTTCCCTCACAGTACCTGCTTAGTTTTAATTTTAGAACTATGTGCTTTTGTCCAGCTCACATCAGACTAAAAGCTTATGCAGACACAGATTGTAGTCATTAGTACAACACACCTAGCCCTGTGTTTGTACAAGGTGAATGCTCAGGACACAGTTGCTGAATGAATACATGAAATTATATTGGAGCTTCATAACTACCCCTGAGCAGCTCATATTATGGACATGGATAATCATAATAGAAAATGCAGAATGGGTCAGGGACAGAGGTCATCCAGAATGAACTCCAAGTGGATCTTCCAAACTCACGGTTTTAGCAGGGCAGAGTAGGCACAATCTTCCCTCTGGTGGTCACAGACAAAACTACAG
>NW_006159748.1:24510-30515 GCF_000334495.1 Tupaia belangeri chinensis
GGGCAACCTAAAAGCTCAGAAACCTTTTTTGCCTCTCTCATTGAATCCACTGACTTGGACAGTCTAGTTCACACACAAGGCCTAACTTCAGCTAGACCCGAAACAATGGTCCCATGTTCAGCCACATTCTGCACTATCACACTCAGTACTCCAAACCCCAAGGCTGCTCTCTGCTATGAGGAACCCCCAGAAAGTAGAAAGCCTTTCCAAGGATCTCAGTGCACAGTGGGCCATCAATTGATAACCAAGTCCCACAGTCACTTCTATGAGCCTGTGCAGTTCTTCAGGTAGCTCAGTCAGTGCAACCCTGTCTTGATCCATTTTCTGATTTTATATCTGAATGCCCACTGGGCAATTTATTTTAAAATAGGGGTGTACTTAGCTAATGCTTCTGGAGGCTGAGATATCCAATGCTAACGTGCCAGCCACCAGTGAGGACCTTCCTGCTGTCATGACATGGTGGGAGGCATCTCATGACAAGAGAGCAAGCATGTGTCAGCTTTGGTTCTTTCCTTCCTACATATCCACCAGTCCCACTATGAGGCCCTCACCCAGGTAATTACATCTAACCCTAATTATTTCCCAGAGGCCCACCTTCCAATACTGTAAACATATAAATTTGGGGTTAAATTTCCCACACATAAAACCTAGGACACACATTCAAACTATAGTAATCTTGGAGGAAGTATCTGAGTTCTCCTCTCCTGTCACCCATTTGCACTAAGATAGAGACCCGTTCTAGTTTCTAGTGCCCAGAGTGGTGGATGCAGGTCTAAGTTTTGAGGTTTGTCTAGGGAATTTTGGCTCAGAAAGACTTGAGTACCTTGGGAACTCACCACCATTATTCTGACATTTTCACATTTCCCATGTTTTGAGGCCCAAACATGTTGCTGAGGGACAGGACATTCTTCCTCCTGACCCAGTTACCTCCACCTCTATTCTTTCCCCTTATTCCTTCTTCAGTATCATCTTTTATCCTGAGCCCACCTGTAAATTTAGCATGTGTGCGTCTGTGCATAAGTGACAATGCCAACAGACAATGACCGTATAGGATGGGGTGGGCAGTGTTCCCCTAGCACCTTAGGATATTTTATCTCAAAATCAAATCACAGGGGGGCAGTTGAGCTCTAGCTCAGGAGACTAAAAACCTCTCTTCTGCAAGACCAGCAGTTGGCATAATGGCCATGTCGCTGGACTCCTATGTGGTTGACTGTGGTTTAAGTCCCGGACCTGGTGGCTTAAACTCACACCAGGTGTATGTGCGTGTGTGCCTAAGATCCTGAGAGGAGAAAGGAGGAGAAGGGATTGCAGCTTGGCTATCCCCTCAGGGGGTGATTTATCACTTTCTCTCTTTCTGTCTTTCTGGTGAGTTCATATGTCCTATAGTCAAAACATTTCCAAAAAAAAAAAAAAAAGAAAAAAGAAAGAAAGAAAGAAAGAGAAAGAAAATCTTCTCACCTGCTTTAAATTCTGCTCAACTCATGTTCTGAGACAATCTATCTCTCTCCAGAACCGTTTCTCATTTTTCCTATGAAGTGTTGGGCTTCATCCCACATGTCCTATACTTAGCTTAGACAAGCTTTAGATCCCCTTACTTCTTAATTGGGTGTGCATGGGGCACTGTTGGGTCAATCCAAAAATCACACTGAATAACACTAAAAAGTGAACAAAAATATCTGAACAATTATTATTGTACTAAAGTATTATGTACATGAAGGTACAATTTGATAAATATGTGCATAATTTGTAAGCAAGATTTTATTTGAAAATGGCACTTGTTATTGCTCTTATCATTTAAAATATAAGTAACATTTAATCTAATCTTAAGAGATAAATAAGAATGAGCCAGCAGGTGGGGTTTTGATTAAGGTGATTGGATCCCATACAGGTAATTACACAGTTTCAGTCCTGAATGCAGTGGCTTGAAAAACACTCCAGGCATGTGTATACAAAGTTCCAAGAGGACAATAGAGAAAGGACTGTCATGTGGTTATTCCTCCCTGAGGAATTCTTACTTTTTCTCTGTCTCTGGTTTTTTTTTTTTTTTGGTCTCTCTCAGGTGAGCACATGTGCCCTATAGCAAAAAACTTAAACAGTCAGTCCTGCAACAACGGATTCTTCATCTCTATTCTTTCCTCTTATTCCTTCTTCAGCATCATCTTTTATTCTGAAGCCAATGTTCCATTTCCTATGTTTGTTTGTTTTCTCCTCCATGAACAGAGAGGTGGTAGGAAATGAGAACGAAGACCATTAAAGATGCAGAAAAGTGCAGATGTGTGTATTCTAGTTCATGGATAGATGGATATTTCTTAGAAATACATTTTGTAGCTCTTCCCTCCAAATTTCCACTCTGCTTTGGATGAAATCACCCAAAATGATAAGGACCTGAAAGAGAGAACTACTTGAAAGAATATCCATCTTGGAACTTAAGTAAGCAGGGGGACTGGATGGAGCTAAAACAGATGATGCAAGAGGAACTGACCCCTCTCTTCAGTTTAGTTGCTTTTATTTATTACAAAAAGCATTGATTCTAACACTGAGGCTCATCAGAGGCTAATGAGATAATGTAAGGAGCAAACGGTGTCTATTAAGAACCTGATAGAATATATGTCATGTCTTCCAATATGTGCATGACAAGGGAGAGTGTCCATAGCATTTCTACAACCATAAGGGAAATTTGGCTCAACATTTTTTAAACAAAATGAATAAATGTGTTGCATGGGAGAGGACTGTTTCTCTATATCCCTTATTCATACACTGATGAATTCTACACAAAATAGAGAACTAAGTAGTTCTGAAGTCTTTCCAGGTTTAGAGTAGTACACTGGATAACCATGAGACCCACCAGAATGGCTAAGGAAAAGTGTTGGCAATGGCAGACATTAATTAGAATTCTTACACACTGATGATGAGAGGTCCTTATCATATAAACACATTAGGTTGGAAAAATTGTGGCCACACCTTTAAAATGAACCATACAAAGGCCAGCCTGATAGCATAGATATTAAGCCTTTTGCAAAGTGAACTGGCTTCCATATAACCAATCACAATGTGAATTCAACTTGATTACTTGAAAACATGCTGGGCACATGTGCATACATGTCCCAAATCCTAAATAATGGGGAAATGGAGGAAAAAGAATTATGACATGACTATTTGTGAGGCTTTCTCTCTCAAATGAGCTCACATATACTTAAAAAAAATTAAGTACAAAAATGCATTCTTATTTAATATTTTTAAAATACAGTTTTATGAACATTTCAAAATAAATTCTATTATAAAAATAAATTGTGGAGCCAGCAAGTTGTATGGTGGTTAAGGGTTCTGGACTCCCACATGGCCCACTGTTGTTTAAGTCTCTGACCTCGCAAATTGCTTTCTCACTTTCCTTCTCTCTCTTTATCTCTCTCTGTCTCTCTCTCACTTTGTCCCTCTCTGGTAAAATAAATAAATGGATAGAGTTAAATAAAATAATTCTTAAAAAAATAATTGATACTTGGAACCAAGGAAACAGTATTCATTTCCAAATGCAAAGTAGTATCCTTTGTTTTGAGGTAGTTCACATTTATGCATAATATTTTTAAAGATTGTTACAATCCATATAAGTACTTAGTTATATCTAAGTTCTTTTTTTAAAGAATTATTTTATTTAACTTTATTTTTTATTTATTTTAATTTGACCAGAGGGACAGAGTGAGAGAAAGAGAGAGACAGAGAGAGAGGGAAAGTGAGAAAGCAAGCCGCCAGGTCAGGTACTCAAACCGTGGTCAACCATGTGAGAATCCAGTGCCCTTAGTCACCATGCCACCTGCTGGCCCAGTTATATCTAAATTCTATATTTTAAAAATATGTCTTTTTAGAGAATCTAATTTAATCATTGTATTCTTTTCTTCACTGATTTTCTCCAAATAGTGGTAAAAGTATCCTATAGGAAGAAAAGGCAGAACTGCTTTAGACCACACCTAGATCCTACTCATGTTACAACACAGGCTCAGTTCCAAGGGAGTCCAGCCTTGTCTCATAGGCAAGAAAGCAATATGAGGTGGTATTTAACCACAGTACTAATTTATCAAAAAAATAAGTTTTAGGTATCATTGTCTTAGGTTTCTGTGGCTTAGGTAGCTCCAGAAATTCTTCACAGTCTGCACTCATTCCCTTTGCCCAGTGACCATGACCACTTGATCTGAAGTGTGACATTTAGGTCAATTTTTCTTTCAATATTCCAGAGTCACAAATTTTATAGCCACCACTTTAAGCACAAAGTCCTTTGGGATTATCAGGACAGAATCTAGATGGTGTCCCATTTCCCTATAAATAAAACATTTTGTAAAGGGAAATACACCAAGAACTGAGTCTACTTTAGCCTTGCAATTGGATATTTCAAGCCCTGTGGACCCACACCAGTAACAAATTCCAGTTCCTACATCTTGATTTTCAAGGGTAATTGGGCAATCTGCAATTCCATGATCACTTTTTAAAAATTACATTTTATTATTATTTTTCTTATTATTTAAACATTCAATTGCTACACACCATTGTATTTTCTCTGCTACTTGTCTTTTTAAAAATTTATTTATTTTACATTCATTTAATGTATATCACAGCATACAAGATGAGCTTTACCATGCAGTATATACTGCATATTTGTATAGGGAAGGATATTACATACATATTTTTAGCATCTATTTTCCCCACAGACTTTCTTTAAAGAAATTGCAATTTCTTCCCTTACTTCCTGTTGACAGAACCTCCTCATTGAGGCCCATCTGTGAGTTCTGTCTTAGGTATTTCATGAAGCCATTCATATCTTCATTTAAGTTCTCCTTTTACCTTCAGGTATTTTTATATTTTGGGTGAGATGGATTGTTTTTAAGGGACAGCCTACTGGTTTCATGCTGTTTATGCTTTGATAGGTTTTAGCTTATTCCCTCAAAGGACTTCTCCTTCATATCCTCCCATCATGTTGAAGGCACAGATCTCTTTTTATGTCTGGTAGTAACTTGTAGCCACCTGGTCATAGCTTCATCAGAGGTACTTTATCTATCACACATGATTTCTCCAGAACAGCAGAGTTAGCAGAAAATAAATAAATAAATAACCATAGAATTTCTGTGTGCAGCAGCATTTCTGCTCACAGTTATATTATAGGGAAAAAATAAGCTCACAAAAAAGATGTGCAACTGGGCAAGCAGGTGGCTTTGTGATTAAGATGCTGGATTCCAACATGGCCAACAACAGTTATGAGTCCTGGACTTGGCAGATTAAAGTGTGAGTGTGTGTGTGTGTGTGTGTGTGTGTGTGTGTGTGTCCCAAATACAAGGAGAATTAAAGGAGAAGACATTGTGGAGTGGCCATAATCATTGGGGATGATTTCTCATTCTCTCTCTCTCTCTCTCTCTCTCTCTTTCTCTGTCAGTCTGTCTGTCTGTCGTGAGTGGATAAACCCCATGGCAAAAACTCGAAAGAAAAGAAAGTGTAACTAATGTTAATAGTCTCTGCCCCCCTGACTTGTGCTTTTAGGGATTAGATTTACAAACTGGCAAATGGGCACTGGCTGGGCAGTCAGTGACTGGTGCTCACTCCCTTTACAGCGCACAGCCCACTGCCCACCCTACAGCTCCAGTGCAGCCAGTTCTCCCAGAAACTGGGGCATATGCAGGCTGACATCAAGGTCTCCAGAGAACCACAAACCCAGGGCACCGTCGTGTCCACCCCTTCATGATGACTAACAGTTCAGCACCTCTGCTGTTCCCCATCCTCAATATCTACATTGACCAGGGTATGGGCTTGGTCCCATACCCCCCAGGCTGGCTGGGGTCCAGGTACATTGAACTCCAAGTGAGCTGTTCAGTCTCCTCCTATGCACAGTTCCAGGCATATGCTACCAGGTCCCCTCCCAGTATGTCATTCCTGGGGACCCAGCAGTACATTCTGCTCTAATCTATTAAACAATTAATAACAAGTTACTAAATGTGCCATGATGGGTGTTGCCTGTCCCTCTAGAC
>NW_006159748.1:31473-37729 GCF_000334495.1 Tupaia belangeri chinensis
TATTTATTTATTTATTTATTTATTTATTTATTTATTTTACCAGAGAGGTACAAAGTGTGAGAGAGAGAGATAAAGCTAGAGGGGAAAGTGAGAAAGCAAGCTGCCAGGTTCAGGACTTGAACTACAGTCGGCCGTGTGGGAGTTCGGGACCCTTAACCACAATGCCACCTGCTGTCCCCACAGTTTATTATTATAATAGAATTTATTTAGAAATGTTCACAAAACTGTATTTTTAAAATATTCAAGAAAAATACATTTTAAAAAATTTAGGTACATGTGAGTTCACTAGAGAGAAAGCATCAAAAATGGTCATATCATAATTCTTTTTCCTTTATTTCTCCATCCATTCCAGGTTTGAAGCATGAATGCACATGTGCCCAACATGGTTTTCAGTAATCAACCAGAATGCACATTGTGATTGGTTATGTGGAATCCAATTCATTCTGTACAAGGCTTAACATCTATGCTGTGGGGCTGGACTTTGTATGGTTAATTTTGAAGGTGTGGCCAAGATTTTCCCAACCTAATGTGTTTATACTATAATGTCCTCAGATAATCAACGTGTAAGAATTCTAATTAATCTGTCATGGCCAACACTTTTTTCCTTAGTCATCTGGTGGGTCTAATGGTTATCCAGTCTACTGCTCTAAACCTGGAAGAACTACAGTGAATAGTTCTCTATTTTGTGTGGGATTCATAATCTCTTCAGATAATCAACGTGTAAGAATTCTAATTAATCTGTCATGGCCAACACTTTTTTCCTTAGTCATCTGGTGGGTCTAATGGTTATCCAGTCTACTGCTCTAAACCTGGAAGAACTACAGTGAATAATTCTCTATTTTGTGTGGGATTCATTAGTATATGAATAAGGGATACAGGGAAACAGTCCTCTCCCACATAACACATTTATTCCATTTGTTCAAAAAATATTGAGCCAAATTTCGCTTAGAGTTGTAGAAATGCTATGGACAGTCTCCCTTGTTATGCGCATGTTGGAAGACATGACATATGTTCTATCAGGTTTTTTCCTTTTTCTTTGAGAGGTCTTTGCTATAGGGCACATGTGCTCGCCAGACAGACAGAGAGAGACAGAGGGACAGAAAGCGAGAAATCACCCTCCAGGGGGGATGGCCATGCTGCAATCCCTTCTCCTCCATTCTTCTCTTGGGATCCTGGGCATGCACACACATGTGCCCAGTGTGAGTTTAAGCTACCAGGTCTGGGACTCGAACCACGGTTGACTATATGGGAATCCAGCGACATAGCCATTACGCTAATTGGTGGTCCCTATCAGGTTCTTAATAGACACCCTTTCTTTACCTTTTCTCATTAGTCTTTGATGAGCCTCAGTGTTAGAATCAATACTTTGGGCTATTAATAAAAACAACTGAACTGAAAGGAGGAGTCGAGTCACTTTTTTTCCCATCATCTCTCCTATCCCCAGCCAGCCTCCCTGCTTACTTAACCTCCAAGATGGGTATTCATTCAAGCCATTCCTCCATGTCCTTATTATTTTGGATGACTTCATCCAAAGCAGAGTGGAAATTTGGAGGGAAGAGTTACAAAATACATTTCTAAAAAATACCCATCATTCCATGAACTAAAATATACACACTTTCACTCTCCCACATCTTCAATGGTCTTTGTCCTCATTTCCTACCACCTCTCTGTTCATGGAGGAGAAAAGAAAAACAAATGAACAAACAAATATATAGGGAATGGCACATTGTCAGTCTTAGGATTCTATAAACAATTGTTGCAGGACTGACTGTTTTTAGTTTTTGCTATAGGACATTTGTGCTCAATTGAGAGAGGTAGAGAAAAAAACAGACAGGTAAAGTAAGAATTCCTCAAGATGGAATAATCACACCACAGTCCTTCTCCATTTTCCTCTTGGGACTTTGGACACGCATGCCTGGAGTGTTTTTAAAGCCACTGGGTTCAGGATTGGAGCTGTGCACTTACCCACATGGAATCCAACTGCTTTAACCAACACCCCACCTGCTGGCCCATACTTATTTATCTCCTAAGAGTAGATTAAACATACTTATGTCTTAAATTATAAGAGAAATAACAAGTGACATTTTTAAATAAAAGCTTACTTACAAGTTAAGCATATCTTTATCAAATTGCACCCTCACTGTTTTTATGTACCTAATACTTTCATACTGTAATAATTGTTCAGGTACTTTTTGTTTAGTTTTTAGTTTTATTCAGTGTAAGTTTCATACTGACCCAACAGTGTCCCATGCACACCCAACCAAAAGAGAAGGGAGCTCAAAACCTGTCTAGGCTGAGTATAGTTTATACAGGATGACGCCCAGCATTTCATAGGAAAAATGAGAAACAGTCCTGGAGAGGCACAGATTGCCTCAACACGTGTGGTGAGCAGAGTTCAAAGCAGGAGAGAAGTTTTCAGTTTCCTGAGCCAGGGCTCAACTGTTCCCATGTGATGTGATTCTGTGATAAAATCCCCTAAGATGCTAAGGGAACCCTGGCCACCACACCCTGTAAGAAGTCATTGTCTCATCATTGCCACTTGTGCACAGGCACACACATGTTAAATTTACATGTGGGCTCAGGATAAAAGATGATACTGGAAGGAACCAGGGAACAGAATAGAGCTGGGTCAGGATGCAGGATATCCAATCCCTCATCAACATGATTGGGCCTCAAAGCATGGAGAAGAGTGAAAATGCCAGGGTAATGGTTGTGGGTTCCTAAGATCCTCAGGTCTTCCTGAGCCAGAATTCCCTAGAAAAACTTCAAAGCATAAACCTGCATCCACCACTCTGGGCACTAGAAACTAGAATGAGCTCCTTACCTAGTGCAAATGGGTCACAGGAGAGGAGAACTCAGTTGTCTCCTCCAAAGAAAGATTGCTGTAGTTTGAATGTGTATCCTAGATTTTATGTCTGGGAAATTTAATCCCAAATTTATATGTTTACAGTAATGGGAGGTGGGCTTCTGGGACATAATTAGAATTAGATTCAGTTATTTGGGTGAGACCCTCATAGTGGAACTCTTGGCTTTGTAGGAAGGAGAGAACCTGAGCTGACACATGCTTGCCCTCTTGCCATGAGATGCCTCCCACCATGTCATAACAGCTCACCTGATGCTGGCACATTGGTGGTGTACTTCTCAGCCTCCAGAAATTTTAGCTAAATAAACCCCTTTTAAAATAAACTGTCCATTTGCTATTCATATATAAAAACATAAAATGAATCAAGATAGAGATGTAGTGACTGAGTTACCTAAAGAACTAACTGCACAGGCACAGAGAAGTGACTGTTGGACTTGGTTATCTACTGACGACCAACTGTGAATTGAGATCCTTGGAAATGTTTTCTACTAGAGGTTTCTCAGAGTAGAGAGCAGCCTTGGGGTTTAGGGTACTGAGTGGGGTATTGCAGAATGTAGCTGAACATGGGACCATTCTTCCAGGGTCTGGCTAGAGTGAGGCCTTGTGTGAATTGAACTGTCCAAGACTGTGGAGTCAGTGAAAGAAACAGGAGGCTCTTGAGCTCTTAAGGTTCCCTGGAACCTTCTGGTCCTGCTGTTTTCCCAGCTTTAGACCTTGGAGAGCCACTGCTTTGAGGACTGCCAAACAAAGGTGTGTGTTGTTTTGGGTTTTTAATGCCTGGGGTTGTAGTTTTGTCTGTGACCACCAGAGGGCAGATTATTCCTGATCTGCTCCACTGAAGCAATGATCTGGGAAGACCCACTTGGAGTTTATTTCGGCTACCCTGACCTAACCCGCTCTACAGTTTCTGTGATGGAAAGAGCAAGCCAGACAGAAATCACAAACATAACACAATTCTTGGTAGGGGAAATTTCTTTTCTTTTCTTTTTTTTTTTTCATAGGGGAAATTTCTTTTCTTTTCTTTTCTTTTTTTTTTCCTAGAAGCCAGTAACTAGATGCAGGTCCATAGAGAAGATCATTACACTAGGATCTGTGTACCAGGAAGTAGGAATCGCTGGGAACAATAGTGGGGTTTCTTAAAACCCCATAGGCCAATGTGAGGCACTAGGGTATAATTCTAAAGAATTATTTATTCAATTTTGTTTATTATTATTCTTCAGTTTGGCCAGAAAGACAAGGGGGAAGAGAGTGGCCAGTTTCAGGACTCAAACCACGATTGTCCATATGTGAGACTAATATCTTAACCATCATGCACCTGTAGGCCCCTCTAAGTCTAAATATAATGAAAAAATAATGATGAATTTTATGTCAGAAAGTCAGTACCTGAATTTCAGTTAATTCCGACCTTCCGATGGTGCAGAATAGGAAGTAAAATCAAGAGGGAAAAAAGAAAAATGACTTGGTATATTACGGACCAGAATTCAGGCTGTTTGAAGTTGTATTTAATGCTACCTCCCACCCCATTGTGTAATATTTCCATCTCTAAGTTTGTGCATTTGCTACATGTGGTACCAGCCCATGGATTATATATATATCAGAGATACATATACCTGGTGACATCCCTAAAAGCAGAGGCTAGAACAATCTCCATTGTGCAAGTGAGTATACAGGGGAGGCCCCAAGAGGCAAAATGGCTTGTCCAGGCCATGGCTCTGAAAACAAGGAGGATACAGTAGTAATCCCAGTGCTTTCTCCTCAGAGCTGGGAGCCTTCACAATGTTTGTGGATGAACCCTCAGACATGGTATATCTGTGTTCCATTGTGGATACAGCATGGAATGAGGGTGAGCAGACAATGGCCCAGAGAGGATGTTGGGAAAATAGAATTTGAATAGCCCAGAAAAAAAAAAAAAAAAAAAAAAAAAAACAGACTACAGAAAGTGGCCTCAGTTCATTGACAATAAACCCCAAAAGAACTTGGAACCCTGATAACTATGCACCTACAGTCCAGAAACATCCCCTACTCACCTCCCTTAGCTGGAGTCCTTTGAGAGAGCCAGATGTTTTGCTCCATCTCAACTTCTAAGAATTTGGGCTCAGAAAACTCCAGAGTGAGAACTCCTGATTCTTCAGATATTTACTATTCCCTCCCCGCTGAGTCTCCTGACCAGTCATGAGAAAGAATGTAAAGGTAAAATGAGGCATTTTAGTGTTGGCCAACATCACAGTCTCACTTAAAATATCCCTCACTCCTCTCTTTGGTTAGGGAGAATGTGAAGACATGTGGGGGTGAACATGTGTTCTAGTCATGGGTAGCTTGTTAAGGAGGTAGAGGCCTGGTGGGCTCATTGGGTCCACACCTCAGGTCATGGGTGGTGGAGCAGTAAGGGGAGTGCCTCACCAGGACCCATATGTCTGTTTCTCATTAACCCTGAGCTCTGGGCTGTCATCTGTTTATGTCCCTGGACTGTGTTCTGTGAGGACACTGTTATTTGCCTGATTCAGGATCAGAAGGTCATATAGGCAGAAAGACAAGGGCAGGCAGGGCTTTAGTGCTTCTTGGACTCACTATCATTCACTGAAAGCTCCAGGAGACTTCCATGGCCAGTGGGGACCCCTCCTCCCTCTGTCTGGGTGAGGGACAATTACCCATACAGCTGATGGAGGGGTTAAGCAGGCTTAAATAAGTGGAGAGTGGAGGAGTCTCCACAATTTGGGGCTGAAGATGTCTGGGGAGGCTTCTGCCCAATACTTCCCTGAAGATTCTCTTCCCAAGGCTCTCCTTTTTCAATGACTCACATGACCTACACCAAGGAGTCTGAGCCTCTTCCCCTCCTACAACTCATCATACAGGTTACCCTTGATCAGATGCAAAATCAATTTTCATATTTTTGGAGGAATATGTGAGAAAAATACTTTGCATTTTGTTTTCACTTCATGTTATGAATACCAGTGTTTGCATGTGGCTGGGGATCATTTTGAGTTAGCCATCTCTCCATTATGCCATCCCAGTGGGGAAGGGCATCAGCCCATAATCTGGATGACATGCAATTGGGGACACTCAGGGTAGGCACAGGAGGGAACCAGGAAGAGCACCTGGAGTCTTCCAGAAGGGCAGTCCCTTCTACATTACCTACTTCCTGTGCACCTACCCAATGTTCCCCACCTCCAAACAAACCCTGGGCCTGCTATCACAAAGGTAAGTGCTCCCTCCCCTACAGTATAGTGCCACCTTGGCCACTTGCTAGCTATGTGTTAGGAAGGTCACTTCATCTTCTTTGGGCCTCAGTTTTCTCCTGTGAAAACTGATCAACGGTTCTGGGAAGAAATGTGCACATATCAAAATGGTCTCATTGTAAGCCAAACAATATGATTGAAAGTATATACAAAAAAA
>NW_006159748.1:56055-56441 GCF_000334495.1 Tupaia belangeri chinensis
TCAGCCCATAATCTGGATGACATGCAATTGGGGACACTCAGGGTAGGCACAGGAGGGAACCAGGAAGAGCACCTGGAGTCTTCCAGAAGGGCAGTCCCTTCTACATTACCTACTTCCTGTGCACCTACCCAATGTTCCCCACCTCCAAACAAACCCTGGGCCTGCTATCACAAAGGTAAGTGCTCCCTCCCCTACAGTATAGTGCCACCTTGGCCACTTGCTAGCTATGTGTTAGGAAGGTCACTTCATCTTCTTTGGGCCTCAGTTTTCTCCTGTGAAAACTGATCAACGGTTCTGGGAAGAAATGTGCACATATCAAAATGGTCTCATTGTAAGCCAAACAATATGATTGAAAGTATATACAAAAAAAAAAAAAAAAAGAAGAT
>NW_006159748.1:56620-58348 GCF_000334495.1 Tupaia belangeri chinensis
CCACCCATGTGCATCTTACCACCTTTATTACTACTTACTTATTAGTATGTTTCTGTGTACATGCATGTTCATTTTTTGGTATTTTGTTCCATGTGTAGGTTTGTTTTCATACTGACTTAGTAAAAATACAAATGCTTTTAACTACACAATTTATCTTCTGTTGTCGTGTAACAATATCTCATTTTTCTTCTGCTCACCACTATGACCATCATTATTTGCAACCACAAGTTTCTTTCCCACTTCTATATATTTGTCATTCCAAGGATATTATATAGATGGGATCACAAATTATCTAATATTTTGTAATTGGACTTTCCAACTCACATCATTTTCTGGAGTCATTTAAAAGTCATGTAATTGGTTAACTTTGAGTAATTCCTGTTGAGTAGTCTTGCATGGTGTGGATACACTACACTGAGCATTCACACAGTCAAGGCATATCAATGATTTTTATTTTGGAATGTTATGAATAAGCCACAGTGACCTGGCGGGATGTGATGAAAAGGGAACCCTCCTACACTGTTGGTGGGAATGTAAACTGGTTTAACCACTGTGGAGAACTATATGGAGGTTCCTCAAAGATCTACAAATACAACTACCATTTTGATACAGCAATCCCACTTCTGGGTATCTACCCAAAGGACAGGAAAATGCTCAGTCGGAAAAGTGCTTGCACATCAATGTTTATTGAAGCATTATTCACAATTGCTAAGACATGGAACCAACCTAAATGTCCACAAATTGAAGAATGCATTGGAAAAACATGGTATATATACTCTATGAAATAATACTCAGCCATAAAAAATAACAAGACCCCGGAATTTGATAGAAAGTGGTCAGACATGGAGGATCCATTGCTGAGTGAAGTAAGCCAGGCTATGAAAGAAAGATATTGTATGTATCCACTTAAAATATACTGACTATCAGCACTCTATGGTAGAGAGTGAAAAATTGGAGGACATAAAAGCAGTGAAAGTACTTAATGAGAATAAGACAGTGGGGAATGGGGGGGTGAAGAGAAGAGGATAGAGAAAGATAGCAAGAGAACAAATAGAGAGGCAGGACATTAGTGGGAAACAGATATGGCTTACTACCTGTTGATGACATGTATAGTATTCTCAACTGGATTGGTCTGAGAAGTATTTCATGATGGGTAAAATCTTTTTACAAGCAAAATGAGAAATAGTGATTTTTTAAAAAAATAATTAGAGTAATGACAATGATTGGGAAAAACATTGAAAAGATACTGAATGATGGGGGCCAGCAGGTGGCGTGGTGGTCAAAGGTGCTGGATTCCCACATGGCTGACCACAGTTCAAGTCCTGGACCTGGTGGCTTGCTTTCTCCCTTTCTCTCTCTTCCTGTCTCTGACCAAATTTAAAATAATAATAATAACAAATGGAATTAAATAAATAATTTTAAAAACTTATAAAAAAGATATTGAATGATGAAGTGGGGAGATTAATGTCTCTGTATTGACTGACATGCATGGCATTCCCTTTTGAAAAAAGAAATGTAATGCACTGTAAAGTTATATGCAATCCAATGTAATATAAATGAGATTATGATGATTAAAAAAAAAAGAAAAAAAAAGAAGCCACAGTGACCAATTATGTATACTGTTTATGTGTCTGTGTAATAGTAATGCTTCTCATTACTTTGGAAATTTTGTGGCAAACAGGGTGACAGGGTAGGCTTAAGTTTAGTTTTATTAGAAGCTGCCTAGCT
>NW_006159748.1:59217-60958 GCF_000334495.1 Tupaia belangeri chinensis
AAAGATTGGTGATGGTCCTGGGATAGTTTTTTTTTTTTTTTTTCCATCAAAGAAGAGCACTCATTTGCTTGCAAAGGCCATAATTTGTTCTCTGAGTGGAGAGGCTGCATTTGTGGCCTGCAAGCCCCAATTCCTAAGTAGAACAAGTGGAGTGGCACTGGTGGAATACAGCCTTTTCAGGAAGTTCATGGCAGCTAGGAGAGCAGTGTTGTGACACTGTCTATCTGTTTCAGAACCTGTGACGTGGCTCATGGGGCCTAAGTCTTTCCCATTAAAGGCTGTAGTACTGAGGTAATGGGCCAAGATGGAGATATCCCCAAAGCCCATGTTGACACCTTGTCCAGCAAGTGGGTGGACTCTGCAGTCTGCATCCCCAATGAGTGCCACCCAAGGCTAGGCATACTCGGCAGCATGTCCCAACTCCAGAGCAAACAGCATTTGACTTTTGGCATCCACGCTGGCTACACTTGGAGGCAGTTGGTGAGCTGAGATCTTAGTGGGCTTCAGAAGGGTAACAGCATATCATGACATGGTGCCAGCTGAGTCAATGAAGTCCATGTGGTTAACGTCACTCCAAAAGGCAGAGTTAATGGCATCCATGAACTCTTCCTCACCCATGCTGACCAGCTCTGCTGTGTGTTCATGGGATGTGGACCAAACCAAGGAACTCAGGGTTTCTGAGAGCGGAAGCAAAGCAATCAGCACAGAGGGAAGAAATCTCTGCCAAGCTACAATGTTTTCGGTGGCCTCGGATAAATGCAGAATAGCCACAACAGCAGACTGGTCGTAGTTCCAGCTGACATTCTGGATTCCAGCAGCCTGCCATATCCTTGAGTTGTGACCATCTGCACCAATCAACAATTTGGTCTGGAGGGTGCTGCCATCACCTAGGGTAATATGAACCCAAGGGCTGGTGTCACCCATGCGAAATGGACAAGGCCAGGTGTAGCCAACAGCTTTGCTCCTGTAGAGGACTGTCACTCGGTCAGCCACAGCTTCCAGCTGCTTGGTGAGTGTGTACATGATGACGTTGTTCTCCACTATATAGCCCATGTCATGTAAATGATCCTTATCAAACATTATCAAGGCCTCTGAGCCAGCATCCCACACCTGCATTTGCTGGAAGGCTCTGTATCTCATTTTGCAGATGTGGTCCCAGGCACCAAAACAGCTGAGCAGGGTTGCAGAGCCAGGGGAAATGGAGCTGACCCTATTGCTGTAAGTTTCTGACAATTTCTCCCTTTTCTTAAGTCTTTTTTTTGTTTTCTTCTGGAGAATATGAGAGTTATGTTCATATTCTGGATACTAGTCCTGACTAGATAAAAGTTTTCTTTTGGTGAATTTGGGAATTCTGTCTATGTTCTATATGCTAGTCTTTATTAGGTAGAAGACTTTTCCTCCAGAAACAATGGACTTGAGGGGCCAGCAGGTAACGTGTGGGTTAAGGTACTGGACTCTTACATGGATGACTGTGGTTTGAGTTCTAGAGCTGGTGGCCTGAAAATAACACTGGGTGAGTATGTTTATGTGCCCATAATCCTGAGAGGAGAATGGAGGAGAAGGGATTGTGGCTTGGTTATCACCCCTAGGGAGTGATTTTTTTCTTTCTTTCTTTCTTTCTTTCTTTCTTTCTTTCTTTCTTTCTTTCTTTCTTTCTTTCTTCTTTCTTTCTTTCTTTTTTTCTTTTTTTTGAGAGGTTTTTGCTATGGGGTGTGTGTGCTCGCCAGAAAGACAGAGAGAG
>NW_006159748.1:61365-62450 GCF_000334495.1 Tupaia belangeri chinensis
GAATGTGTAGAATCCTATGTAATCTACGGGATAATGTTTAATCAGCCTTTTGACACAAGAGTGGGCTCCCCTAGGGTATAAACTTAGGAGGAGCCCAACCCAGATCTAAACCAGAAAATGATGGATACCAAAGTGACCTAGGTTCTTTTCTGTCTCATCTCAAAATCTGGTGAGTTCAATAGCATGTGTAAAGTATTGTCCTCACATCAAACATTTATTGTATATTTAAAATTTATGTTAGACTGGAAGAGTCATTTGCCCATTTCTATCATTTTCTACTAATTTATTAATACAAATTTATCTAAGTAGTTAACATTTTGCCTCCTGAGGGGATGCTAAGAAATACATGTATAACATGTATAATATTTACTGATCAAACAAGTACACATAGTGGGCAATTTCTATGTGTTTGCATGAAATGAAAGCTAGAAAGATGAGTAAAATACAACACTAATCTTCAAAGAGAAAACATACTATTTGGAGATTTATTGACAACTAATCTGTACATGTAAGTGCCTAGCAATAAGCAAATAATGAAGGGGTACCCATTAACTACTATTTGATGAATAATTGTTATTTCTTGAATGGTGGAGACAAGCATAGTGGAGAGAGAATCCAGTGTGTGAAGTGGAGAGAAGGTGAGTTTTCTAAAGGAAGGATGATTGAACATGTCAATGGTGGATGTTCCTGGATTCTGAAGTGTGTAGGGAAGATCTTCAGAGACTTGACACTGAGAAGATAGCAGGAGAAATAGTAGTAAGACATTTCAGCACTGAGCATGAGCTGTTTTGTGATAACAGTACTCCTGTCTCCAGGAATGATGAGGGGAGGCAATAAATTCCTGGCCATGGGGGCCAACAAGGTAATAGGACATGTTGCCCATTATAGTTTGTTGTATGGAATATAGACTCTAATTAAAATTTCAGCAGTGATTATTTTGAAGATGTTCTGAACAGTTAAATATACATAGGTTGTTGATAAGTGACAGTTAATACTTAGGTCCTGAGTTAGAATAGTATCTGAGAGTCCCATCGAGAGTCCCAAGGTGTGAAATTATGGAAATGTTTGGAATTCCAATACAGTTA
>NW_006159748.1:62462-65609 GCF_000334495.1 Tupaia belangeri chinensis
TGGGTGGTGATTTCTCGCTTTCTGTCTCTCTGTCTCTCTCTGTCTTTCTGGCGAGCACACACACCCTATAGCAAAAACCTCTCCAAAAAAAAAAAAAATTATAGGGTTCTGTTCACATTCATCTCCAAAGTATTTGAATTTATAAATCATCTCAAGAAGCATGAAACAAAACAAGTTAAATGTGAAGAAGAGAAAGAAATTTATACCTAGTAGAGTACAAGGAGAAATCTGTTCTTCATGAGGCAAAGCCTCAGCTCTCTGCCCTTAGGTCCAGGACCAGCCTGGAATTTCCCAGCCCTGAACCCAAGGCTGCAACCTCACCTTCTAAGTGAATGGGGTTGAAATGGGAATAAGAGTTTGAAGGACCTTGTTTTAATAGTAAAATTTGCAGAAACTGTCAGGTCACATTCTGTTGTCCATTCCCACCACAGACCACCCCAGATTTGAATTATTACAGTTATACAGCCTGCTCTCAGAACCAGAATGTGGACTTTTGCATCTCAAACCACATTGATCCAAAGGTCCCCACCATGCCAAGTCACACTTCCAGGCACTGGCTGTAAAAGGGCTAGTAGGCACCATTTTCTCTTATGAAAAATACCTCAGCACTCAGCATCAGCCCCTCATAGCTGTAGGGTTTTCCCTTGAAATACGTAAAACATTTAACGTGAGTAGGTGGAAACAGCTGGACCTGCTGGACCCAAAACTATCCAGATGAACCCAGTTTAGAAATTTCAGGAGAGAAAATGAGCCAGGGTGGTAGGGGGAGGGGTGAGCTTAGACTCTTCCTACATGAAACCCCAACTCATATTCCTACCCACAAGACCTCATTCATTCAGTGTTCTGTCCACACAGGGAAGAAGCAATAAGTTCTTGGCCACTGGAGACCAACAAGGTAACAGCACATGTTATGCACTTCAGTTGATCGTCTTATTGCCTCTTACCCCTTCTATAGGCCACACTCACATGGCCATGCCCATACCCTAGGAGTTCTCTCCTTTGTCTCCTACATTTCTGCCCACTCAGATGTAGTCCCAGAAGAGCTTCTCTTCAGGAATGGGTGGTCTCTCACATTGCTCTGTCCAGTGCACCTGGAGTCCAGGGGTCGCTGTGAACATCATGTCTCCTAACTCACACCTCCACTCTGCAGAAATGTTCACATTGCCCTGAAATCCTCCTGGGGTGCTGCACTGCTGCAATCATGGTTTCAGTGTTTCTGGTTAAAATTACTTAGTTTGGTTGTTTTGTCTGTGGTCCACATAGATTCTGCATGTATTTGTTTCCTCCTTAAAACCCTAATAATTACCCATCCCCACCCCATGCCAGGTCAACTCATCAGTTGATGATTAATTTCTGCAACCCTGGCCTCATTACTCAAGGGAAGCCCTGGGGCCTCGTCCTGAGTCCCAGTGTTAGGACTCCCCAGCCTCCACTCCTGAGAGCCCATCATTCTCTGTCCAAGGTAGAGCCTCTTATCAAGAGGCCATCCTTTGTCAGTAACTGCCCAGAGAGGCCCCCAAGTCTAGTTCTGGGGAAGTGATTGGCCCTGTCCTGCAACACTGTCTTGTCTCAACCCCATCCCACAAACTATACTGCAAGGACATGTTCATATTTCCTGAGTCTGATATGTGCTCATCCTGGACAAGGCATCTTTATTTCTTTCCAGGGAACATCAGGGTAGGAAGAAGGTGAGAAGAGAAAAGAGGGGCAATGGGTAAGATACAAAGACATCAAGGGAAGAAAGAGTTGGGGACAAACAGAAAATGTGATATAGACAATGCAGTGGGTGAGAACAATGGACTTGGAAGACACAAAAGGAATGAAAGTTAACTAGGAGAGAAGCAAAGGGAAGAATAAAAACAGACACAAAGGCATTGGCAGAAGGAGGAGGTGGACAGGAGAAATGGCCTTGATTCAGGGACAGTAGAGGTAACAGAGGGAAGGTAAACAAGTTCAATTCAAGCTTCTTTATTTTTCAAATTACCTTTCCTTTTAAATCTATTGCGTGAGATTCACAAAGAGGTCTCAATGGTTTTGTCTCAGACTTGGCAGGTTTAGACTATTTACATATTCACTTGTTAAGCATGAAAGTGTAACATATACATTCTAAGTTTTATCTGTTAACATATATACTATATAATATTAACACAAAAAACCTAGTTGAACTAATTATTCTGACCCTCCATATCTGTTTCTTTTTTTTATACATGTGGTCTGATAACTTAATGGTCAGGGATTGTGGTAACTTAATGGTCTGGAGTTGAGCTTTTCCAGCTAAGAGCAAGTTCTCCTCCAGAACTTCTTGTCCTTCTCTGCAGATGCTGAAGACAGGGCTGTGCTGACATGGCACTTTGTTCCAACAGGGACTATCTGTTCATGATGAATAAGATGCCCAGACTTATTTCTAGCTACAGCCAACCCTGCTTCACATTATTCCTTGTCAATAATTATACCTCCTCAATTTTATATTTCATATATCTTTAATACGGTTCTCTTGAAAAGAGGTATTAAACATTTGAGAGGGGCCAGTAGGTGGTTAAGGAGCTGGACTCCCACATGGCTGACCATAGTTTGATCCTGAGCCAGGCAGCTTTCTTTCTGTCTTTCTCTCTCTCTCTACCTATAACAAATTAAAAAATAATAATATATAATTCTTTAAAAAATGTTTAAAAATCAAATCCATGTGATCAAAATTATGAATGCAAAGTCTCTCCTGCTCAAGGGTATGAATTATGGTCTAAAATCATCCAGTGCTGGTTTTGCTCTGCTGGTCTCCTGCACTCTCTTCCCTGTCAGACCTGATATATACTAAGGTACAAGCCTGAGGAAGGGAGAGCCAGGACTGTTTAAACATAGAACAAAGAATCTCTGTAGTGAGGAGGTCACATGACTCTGGAAAGCAGATTGGAGAAAGAGACAGAACACAGGGAGGCTAGGAAGCTTAGGAATAAAACAGAGAAGAAGCTTGGGACTCCCTTTCCTGGTGTCCCTGAGCTTGGCAGAGAGTGGTATAGTCTCTGGGGTCTGTGCATGGAAGGGGACTCAGCCCAGCCACAGACTCAGAGCTGGCTCTGGGGTATAGGCTTAACTAGATTGGAAGGTGTTCTGCAGAAAGCATAGAAATACCTCACCTGCTGGTCCCTGTGT
>NW_006159748.1:65814-71029 GCF_000334495.1 Tupaia belangeri chinensis
TCTTTCCCTCTACTTGTGTGCTGCACTCAGTTCTTTGAGACACCAAGAACCTGATTCTTCTGAGACCATGCAACCTCTCCAGTGACATAGCTATTGTGGTGAACAAGTCAGGATATAAGCCTCTACACTATTCCTTAACTTCTTTGTTATTTTCATATTTATTTCCATGGAATCTCTTAGCTAAAGTGGGACAACTGAGGCAAGATTGAAAGCTCCTGGTGTGGGCAACTCTCCTATAGGGCTAGAAACTGCCTCTGGCATGACCTGCTAGTTCTGCAAGCCCCTAGAGGTGAGAGATTCTCCTTTTCTTTCCATCTCTCCTTTCACCCTTAATTCCACTGGGTCTTCTGATCCACATAAGTCAGCCTGTATGGAATTGATGATTCTTGGCATGGGCACCTGCCATATAGGACTGAAAGTCCCTCTGGCCCAACCACCGAGCCCTTTAGCCTTTGGAGTGACAGCCCCCTTCTTTTTCTATATTGCTTTATGATCATCTTGCAGACACAGGTCAGAGAGATAAAGTCACTAGGGTGTCTACCACTTAAAGTTGCCTGTGTAAGGATAACCTGATCTTAAAATGAGTGATTTAGGACTACATGGGAGTCCAGCAACATGGCCATTATGCTAACTGCTGGTCCTCCCCAATAGAAATTCTTGATGACATGGGTCTCTTTATCTTTCTTGGTCCTTTTTTTCCTCTCCTTTGGCTAATCCTCTTCACCTTCTTCTGCCTGGACCTTATCTTTGTCCTAGGACATCATATTTTCTGTCCTGGGAAGGAGATACTCTGAGAAAAGGAGTTCCAATATGTCATTCCCTTCCTCATATTCCTGTTTCCAAAGGCACTTCCCAGGTCACATTGCATTGGTTACACTTAACATTTGTAGGACCCACTCAGATAGTAGTTGTAGGGAGAACCACAGTTACAGACTTCCTCACTTTATAGGTAGGCTTTTTTTCTATTTGTGAATACTCTTCTGAGGCCCAGGGTGAATCGCTCACTCTCCAGCACCTGGACCTCCACAGCTTTCTAACAAGTTTATCTGCTTCAGATTTAGAGTATTTCTCTGCTTAGACAGCCACATTTACTCCCACTTATGCATACAGCAATAATTTTTCTTATAACTTTCTTCATGAGCTAAGTCAACTAGCTTGAAAATGTAAAGAAATGTAGGTTTATGTAAGAATTTTGGAGGGATACAATCAAGAACCAGGCCTATCAGGAAAAACCCTATATAAGACCAGTGAAAACATGTACCTTATCTATGGCTTCTGTCTTTAAATCCTCAATGTTTTTTCAGTCATTCCTGGAAAAAATGTGCCTATCACTTTTGCCCAATTCTTGTTTTTCCTACTTGATCAATATGCCACTATGAGACCTCTGTCTTTTTTCAACACAATGACAGGAAATTTTCTTCCAGAGTTCTCTTTTTATTTTTTTATCTCTTTCTGTTTTATTTTTTTAAAAATTTTCACCAAAGGCATATCCTAGCTTTATTAAAGGACCCAAGCTGCAGAGTCAATATAAAAACACAAAAAGTTCCATAAGTTTAATAACAACAATTCAAAAAAAAAAAAAAACCAGCCCAAAAATGGAAAACTAAAGGGGCAGGGGGAGAAGCTCATAAACCAGGGGCATGAGAAGTTCTGCTCATGGTACCAGGCCTGGCTGCAAGGTCTCTTGGCATTGCTATTGCTACGAGCTCTGGGGTCAGCAATTGTCCTGTGGGAGCCACTGATCACTTGGGTCAGGACCCTTATTTCTTCTGGGCTGTGCTCAGCTTTTGCATGCCCCATATCTTGTCCAACAGGCCAGAGATGAAGGCCTCAATGTGTTTGTAACAGTCAACCAGCAGCTCCTTGACCCCAAGCCCAGGTATCGTCACTCTCCATGTCTAGAAGCTTGTCCACACCCATCTCCAGCTCTGGGATCTCCTTTTCCTGACAGTTGTACAGGCACATAAGTTGCTCCAGGATTCACTCCTCCAGGTTCAGGTGCTTCTGTATCTCCTTGTGGTCATACCTGAGAGCGACCTCCCATTGTCTTATGGGCCCTCATTGTCTGTGCCACCTGGGCCCTTGCTTGCAGCCCCAGGGGCTCTGAAAGTAGATGTGGGGCCCTGGGCCACCACTGCCTGGCCCAGGGCTAGGGCCATCAATACCAGGGCCCTGGGAGGCCAGTGTCCACTATCTGGCTGTTGGGGCCACAGGGCCACATGTGCCATCAGGCCTCTCCCTGCACCGCTGCCTGTGGGACATCCACTGGCTGGCTCCTGGCTATTGGCTCAGGTTGGCTCACCAAATCAGCTTCTAGCTAGCTCCCTGTCTTCAGAGCTTCCCTTCCTAAACCATTTTCTCTGTTATTCACTAGAACTATAATGGTTTTTTCCAGAGGGATGACTCACCCTTGGTCCTCCCTAAACCATTTTCTCTGTCATTCACTAGAACTATAATGGCTTTTCCAGAGGGATGACTCACCCTTGGTCCTTCCAAAACCTGGAGTTGCTTTCGTTTTAAAACCAAACGGGAATCTAGGAGAGGCCCACAAAAAATGACTATCTCCAAAAGGGATTAAAAGACCTACTGTCTTTTAGGAGCCTCACTTGGGTTAAACTATGTGTTTCTCATCTCCAAGGTAAAACCAGATGAAGAATAGGTCATAGCTAACAGAAGGATTCCAAGGATCCTGGAGTATCTCAGGCTGAAGATGTTCAGCCAAGAAAATTGTCCCAGGGACGATAAAGGATAATAGCAAGCTGTGGATGCCCAGGCCAGTCCTGGAGCTTAGCTTGCCTTCAAGGGATGTCTTGGGTGGGATCTTAACTCTAGAATGCTATAAAAGCAAGAGATACCCCAAAGATGCCATGATGCACCAATAAGGCCAAGGGTGCATGTCCATCTAGCAGTTTCTATAAGGAAACTGATGGGGACAAATTGTCCGAAATGCCTAGCTTGTTCACACTGGGTCATTCATTGCCTAGTGGGACACCCTAGGACAGGTCTCTGCCTCTAGATTGCCTACTCCCATCTGTTATTTTCTTTACAGGTGTCGTGGGAAATAACCACTCTACCACCACCCCTTCAGGACTCACCTCATGGCTGTGTCTTTAATAATTGGAAAAAATTTGATCCTGATAATTGTTCATATATAGAAATGCTACAAATTTATGTATGTTGATTTTCTATCCTGCCACTTCACTGTATTTATTTCTTTGAGAAGGCTTTTCATGGATACCTTGGGTCTTCTGTGTAAACGATCATGTCACATGCAAATAGAGATAATTTCAACTCTTCTTTACCTATTGGAATTTCTTTTATTTCATTCTCTTGTCTGATCTCATTGGCTAGGAATTCTGGTACTATATTAAAAATGATTGGAGGGGGACCAGCAGTTAGAGTAATGGCTATGTCACTGGATTCCTACGTAGTCGACTGCAGTTTGCATCCCGGACCCAGTGGCTTAAAAGTCACACTGGGCACGTGTGCGGGCATGCCCAAGATTCCGAGAGGAGAATGGAGAAGGGATTGCGGTGTGGCCACCCCCCCTGGGGGGGGTGATTTCTCGCTTCCTGTCTCTCTGTCTCTCTCTGTCCTTCTGGAGAGTGCATGCGCCCTATAGTGGAAAACCTCTCCAAAAAAAAATAAAAAGATTGGAGAAAATGGGGAGCCTTGTCTTGTACCAATTTTTAGCAGAAAAGCTCCCCATTCAATATAATGTTAAATACAGATTTTTCATAGATGACATTGAGTTTGCTGAGCAATTATGCTTCTATATCTGTTTTGCTGAGAGTCATAATCATGGAGATACTTTTAATTTTTCAAATGCTTTTTCTGCATTGATTGAAATGGTCATTTAATTTTTATCTTTCTGTTGAGATGGTCTATTTTGTTCATGGTTTTGTGTATGGTGAACCACCCTTACATCTCTGTAATAAAGTCCACTTGGTCATCATGAATAATCTTTTTCATGTGTTGTTGAATATGATTTGCTAATATCTTGTTGAGAATTTTTGTATTTGTATGCATCAAAGATATTGGTCTGTAGTTTTCTCTTTTTGTCATGTCTTTATCTGTTTGGGAATGAGGGTGATGAAGGCTTCATAAAGGCTTCATAAAATGCCTTTGGAAGGGTCCTTTTTTTTTTGGAACTTAAGAAATAATCTGAAAGAATAGAGGTTACATCTTTAAAGGGTTTGTAGAATTCAGAAGTAAAGCCATCAGGACCTGGGCTTTTCTTTGTTGGGAGCCTACTTATTACTGACTCAATCTCGTGGTTTGTTATGGGACTATTCAGGCTATTTATGTCCTCCTGTGTCAATCTTGGTAGATTATATGTGTCCAGGAATTTGTCCATCTCATTCAGGTTTTCTTGTTTGTTGGCATATTGTTGTTCATAGTATTCTCAAATGATGTTTTCTATTTCTCTTACGTTCATTGTATTCCTGCCTGTTTCACTGTGATTTTGATTTATCTGAATCCTTTCTGTCTTCATCTTAATTTAGGTAATGGTGTACCAATCTTGTTTATCTTTTCAAAAAAACAGCATTTGCTCTCATTTATTTTCCATATAGTTTTTTTTTTCTGTTTTATTTATGTTGGTTTGACTCTTATTCTTTTTTTCCTCCTGGCATGTTTGAATTTTTTTTATTGCTTTACTAATTTCCGAGGCATGATGTAAATCTGTGGGAGGCTGTGCACCAGTGAGTCTGCCAAGGTTTCTCAGGGAGCAAACAATTACCATGATTGGTTCCCTTCCAAAAACCTGACCTTCAAAAGTTTGCTCTGATTGGCCACTAGAATCCCTCAAATTTGCATATCTGGCACCTCATGATTGGTCCAAAAGCAACCAATCACGCCCCACTGTTTACAACCAATCATGACCCACCACTTACAACCAATCAGGGCCCATCATTTACAACCCACCAGAGTGTATATAACCACGATGCCTGGCCCACAGTAGCCAGACAACAACGACCAGGAAGATGACGATGACCAGGAAGATGACAACTGAAGAGCCTGAAGAATTGAAACACTGCGCAGTCTCCAGACGACCCTGAAGATCCTGAAGAGCTGACACTGCATCGTCTCCAGATGACCTGGGAGACCCTGAAGAGTTGTAACACTACATCGTCTCCGGACGACCCTTAAGAGCTGTGACACTGCGTCGTCTCTGTGCTGTACCGTGCTGCCCACAATAAACGGACGACACTGT
>NW_006159748.1:71992-83584 GCF_000334495.1 Tupaia belangeri chinensis
GGAAAGAACAAATAAAAGTATTTTCAGACAAACAAAAACTGAAAGAAGCACCGATATAGGACCAGCTCTACAAGAAATATTGAAGGGAGTATTGTAACAGGAAAGGTAAAGGGAGACAAACAAAAATAAGAGGACAAAAAACAGCCAAGAAAATAGTTAACAAAATGGCAGAGATAGATCTGCAAATGTCAATAATAACACTAAATGTTAATCGTTTAAATTCTCCTATTAAAAAACACAGACTGGCTGAATGGATACAAAAATAGAAGACATGTATATGCTGCTTATAAAAGACTCACCTCATTGCTGAGGCCATATATAGGCTGAAAGTGAAGGGCTGGAAACAAGATATTTCATGTGAATGGAAACAAAAAATAAAAGGCTGGCATTGTGATATTGATATCAAACAAAATAGACTTTAAGTTGAAGGATGTAAGAAAAGACAAAGAAGGACATTCTATAGAACCAAGAAGACTTATTCACCAGGAATATATAACACTTGTAAATATCCATGCACTCAACACTGGAGCACCTAAATACATCAAAGAGATACTGTTAGATCTCAAGGAAGAGAAAGACTGCAATCTCCTCTGGACAGATCATCTAGACAAAAAATAAATAAAAAGAGATTCAAAATCTAAATGATACCATACATAAAATGGATTTGACAGACATCTACAGAGTACTTCAGTCAAAAAGTACAAATAATACATTTCTCTCACGTCCCATGGAACATTTTTGAAGATCAACCACATGACAGGGCACAAAATAAGGCTTTACAATTCAAATGTATAGACACTATGTCCAGCATCTTTTTCAACCACAATAATATCAAATTTGAAAATCAACTACAGAGAGAACCCTCAAAAATATACAAACACATGGAAACTAAACAATCTACTCCTGAATGACTTTACAATTACAGAAAAAATTAATACTGAAATCAGAAGGTTCATAAAAAACAGTGATAACAACCAACCAACCATTCATGACCTATAGAACACAGCAAAAGCAGTCATAAGAGTAGTTCATAGAAATTAATGCCCACAAGGAAAAAAAAGTGACAACTAAAGAATCTAATGATAAATCACAAGAAACTGGAAAAACAACAACAACAAAACTCCAGGAGAAAACAATAGTGAAGATTTGAGGAGAAATAAATGAAACAGAGGATAAAAGAAATGTACAGTAAATAAGCAAAGACAAAGGCTGGTGCTTTGGAAAGAAGAACAAAATTTACACACTGTTTGCTAGAGTAATCAATAGAGAAAGGAACCAGATAAGTAATACCAACAAGGAAACAGGTGTCACTACAATGAACATAATGAAAACAAAAAAATACCAGATAATTCTATGAACGATTATATGCCAAATAACAAGACAACCTAGATGAGATGCACAAATTTCTGTATATGTATAACTTACTAAGACTGAACCAGGAAGAAATAGCAAGTCTGAATAAGCCCATAACTAGCAATGAAATTGAATCACTAATAGTCTCCCAACAAAGAACAGCCCAGGGCCCAAGGTTTTATTTTTGAATTCTAAAAGTTTTTAAAGAACTATCATTCTAAAGATTTTGAATTCTAAAAGTTTTTAAAGAACTATCCAAAATTCTCCTCAAACTATTTTCAAAGATTCAAAAGGAAAGAACACTTCCAAATTCATTCTACAAAGCCTCCATCATCCCAATTCCAAAACTACACAAAGACATAAAACGAGAAAACTGGCTCTCAGATTCCACCCTGCCTTTCTTCTCAGCTCCTGCACAGCAGAAGTGGGTGTGCAGATCAAGGCAAAAGACTGTCTTGGACCTCTGCATCACATTCATCTACTCCACCTTCCCTGTTGGTCCTGACTCTTGCCTCGCCTTTCTTCCCAGTTCCTGTGTGGCACAAGTGTGTATGGACCAAGGCCAGAGACCACCTTCAACCTGCGCGTCCCATACATCTGATCCAGATGCCCTCTTCCTCTTAACTTCTGCCTCATGGTTTACCCAGTTCCTGTGTGGCAGAAGTGAGTGTGCAGACCAAGGCCGCCTTGGGCCTGCGCACCCCATTCCTCCGTCCCAGGTACCCTCTTGCTCCCAACTTCTACTTTGCCTTTTTTCCCATTTCTGCACAACAAAAGCGAGTTTGCAGAGTGAGGCCACAGACTGCCTTGACCTGCTCACACCATTCATCACTTCCAGTTCAGACCCTGTGACTCAGCCTCAGGTGCATCTGTTCTCTAGAATCTGAGAGGCATTTGGAACATGCCTCTCTTTGCAACAAAGTGCAGTTCACAGGGTAAAAATATATACTTCATCAGATGACCAGAAACCACAACAGGTGTAAGAAATATGAAAAAAAAAAAAAAAAAAAAAAAAAAAAAACTCTTCACTAAGTGAAAATAATAATTCTTCATCATCCACAGACAGCACAGTGGAACTCATGGAATAGTCAGATAAAGAATTCAGAATACAAGACCAGCAGTTGGTGTAATGGCTAGTTGCTGAACTCCCATGTGGTCAACTGCAGTTTATGTCCTGGACCTGATGGCTTAAACTCATGCCAGGCACCTGTGCATGCATGGATAAAGAATTCAGAATACAAGACCAGCAGCTGGTGTAATGGCTAGTTGCTGGACTCCCATGTGGTCAACTGCAGTTCATGTCCTGGACCTGGTGGTTTAAACTCATGCTGGGCACATGTGCATGCATGGCCAAGATCATGAGAAGAGAATATCTATGTACCCAATTTAGGAGTACCCAAATATGTGAGCACCCCAAGATCTAAAAGAAGAGATAAACTGCAACACACTTGTTAGGGACCTCAACATCCCATTATCTCCTTTAGACAGATCGAGACAAAAAATAAGCAAAGATATTCAGATAAGTCAGAAGGAGTTGACAGACATCTATAGAACTTTTCACCCTAAAACCACAAAATATACATTTCTCTCACCCCCACATGGTGCCTTCTTGAAGACTGATCACATAATTGGGCAGAAAACAAGACTTTACAGATTCAAAGTCATAGAAACTATATCCACGATACAATTAAATTTGATATCAATTTCCAGAAAAAACCCTAAAATACACAAATACATAGAAACTAAATAACCTACTCCTGAATCACATCACAACTATCAGAGAGATTAAGAAATAAATCAAAAGATTCATGGGAACAAATAATAATGAGTGCATGAGATTCCATAATCTTTGGGACACCCCAGAAGCAGTCATAAGAGGGAATTTCATAGCAATTAGTGCCCATAAGAAAAAGATGGAAAGGTGACAAATGGACAACCTGACATCATGCCTCATGGAATTGGTAAAACAACCAAAAATCTAAAAAGTGCCAGGAGAAAAGAAATAATAAAGATTCAAGCAGAAAGAAATGAAATTGAAAAGAAATAAACTATGCAGAAAATAAATGAAAGCAAAAGCTGGTTCTTTGATAAGATAAGCAAGATTGGCACACCATTAGCTAGACTAATTAAGAAGAGAGAAAAGAACCAGATATATCAAATTCTCAATGAATCAGGCAACATTACTATAGACATAATAGAAATACAAAACATCATTAGAGGATACTATGAGTGACTATACACCAACAAACAAGAAAACCTAGATGAGATGGACAAATTCCTGGACACATATAGTCTACCAACATTGACTCACAAAGACATAGAAAGAATGAATAGACTCATAACAAGCCATGATATTGAATCAGGAATAAGTTCCCAATAAAAAAAGTCCAGGTCCTGATGACTTCACTTCTGAATTCTACAAAACTTTTAAAGAAGTAACCTCCACTTTCCTCAAATTATTTCTAAAGTTCCAAAAGGAAAGAACCCTCTCAAATCCACTTTATGAGTTCTCTATCACCCTCATTTCCCAAACAGATAAGGACACAACAAGAAAACTACAGACCAATATCTCTGATGAATATAGACACAAAAATTCTCAACAAGATACTAGAAAATTGTATTCAATAACACATGAAAAAGATTATTTATCATGACCAAACAGGCTTCATTCCAGAGATGTAGGGGTGAGTCAATATAAGCAAAATCATAAATGTAATAGATAATATCAACAGAAAGAAAAATAAAAACCATATGATCATTTCTTTTGGGGGGTTGGGGGTTGGGGGGTGAGGGAGAGATTTTTGCTATAGAGCACATGCACTCACCAGACAGAGAGAGACAGAGAGACAGAAAGCGAGAAATCATCCCCTGCAATCCCTTCTTCTTCATTCTCCTCTCCGGATCTTGGACACACACATACACGTGCATGGTGTGAGTTTAAGCCACCAGGTCTGGGATTTCAACTACGATCAACTACATGGGAGTCTAGTGACATAGCCATTATGCCAACTGCTGGTCCTGAAACCATGTGATCATTTAAATCTATGCAGAAAAAGCATCTAACAAAATTCAAAATCCCTTCATGACCAAGACTCTCAGCAAAATCGGCCCAGAAAGATAATTTCTCAGCATAATCAAAGCTATCTATCAAAAACCTATAGCTAGGGAACCAGCAGTTAGCGTAATGGCTATGTAGCTGGACTCCCACGTAGTCGACCGTCGACTGCGGTTCACATCCCAGACCGGGTGGCTTAAAACTCATGCCAGGCATGTGTGCGTGCGTGCCCAAGATCCTTAGAGGAGAATGGAGGAGAAGGGATTGCGGCATGACCATCCCCTCCTGGGGGGTTATTTCTCACTTTCTGACTTTCTGTCTCTCTGTCTCTCTGGCGAGTGCATGTGCCCTATCGCAAAAACCTCTCAAAAACAAAAAACAAAAAAACCTTTAGCTAGCATTATAGTGACTGGGGGAAAATATGAAAACTTTTTCACTAAAAGATGATACAAGACAAGGCTGCCCACTTGCTCCACTCCTTTTCAAGACAGTACTGGAAGTCCTAGTCAATGTGTTCAGACGAGAGAATGAAACAAAAGTAATTCCAATACAGAAAGAAGAGTTGAAATTACCTCTATTTGCAGATGACATGATTGTATACACAGAAGACTCAAAGGTATCCATAAAAAAAAATTTCTTGAAGTAATAACCGAATAAAGTGGCAGGATAGAAAATCAACATTAAAAAGTAGCATTTCTAAATATGAGCAATTATCAAGATCAAACATTTCCCAGTTATTAAAGACACAGTCAAGGTGTGAGTCCGAGTGGAGGGGGGGGTCAAGTAATTATTTTCCATGCCTCCTATAAATAAAAGAAAGAATGACAGAAGGGGCAGTAGGCAACCTAGAGGCAGAGACTTGTCCTGGAGTGTCCCACTAGGCAATGAACAACCCAGTGTGAACAAGCTAGGTATTTCGAACTGTTTGTCCCCATCAGTTTGCTTATAGGAACTGCTAGATGACCACACACCCTTGGCCTTTTTGGTGCATCCTGAGATCTATGGACTATCTCTTGCTTTTATAGCATTCTAGAGTTAAGATCCCACCCAAGGCATCCCTTGAAGGCAAGCTAAGCTCCAGGACTGGCCTGGGAATCCCCAGATTGCTATTGTCCTTTTTTGTCCCTGGGACCATTTTCTTGGTTGAACATCTTCAGCCTGAGTGACTCTAGGATCTTGGAATCCTTCTGTTAGCTATGACCTATTCTTCATCTGGCTTTACCTTGGAGTGGAGAAACACATAGTTTAGCCCAAGATAGTAATTTGATATGGGCATCTCCTTTGAGACTCCCATTTGGTTCTACAATGAAAGCAACTCCAGGCATAGGAAGAACCAAGAGTGAGTCATCCCTCTGGAAAAAGCCATTCTTGTGAATGACAGAAAATGGTCTAGGAAGGGAAGATCTGAAAAAGACAGGGAGCTCACTGGGAGCTGACCCAGTGAGATAACCCAAGCCAGTAGCCAGGAGCCAGCAGGCAGATGCTCCATAGGCAGCAGGACAGGGAGAGGCTCAAAGGTGCACATGGCCGTGTGGCTTCAGCAGCCATGTGGTAGACAGTGGACCGCCAGGGGGCTGGCATTGGCACACTGGCCTGGGCCAAGTGATGGCCCAGGGCTTTGAATATACTTTCAGAGCACCCCTGGGGCTGCAGGCAAGGGCCCAGTTGGCAAAGACAATGAGGGCCCATGAGGCAATGGAAGGTCTGCCACAAGTATGACCACAAGGAGCTACAGAAGCATCTGAACCTGGAGGAGTGGACTCTGGAGCAACTTATGTGCCTGTATGACTGACAGAAAGAGGAAATCCCAGGGCTGGAGATCAATGTGGACAAGCTTCTAGACATGGAGAGTGATGATACCTGGGCTGGGGGTCAAGGAACTGCTGATTGATTGCTATAAACCCATTGAGACCTTCATCTCTGGCCTTCTGAACAAGATCTGAGACATGCAGAAGCTGAGCACACTCCAGAATTAAGGGTCCTGACCCAAGTGATCAGTGGCTCCTACAGGACAATCACTGACCCTAGACCTCATAATAACAGCAATACCATGAGACCCTGTGACCAGGCCTGGTGCCATGAGCAGGGGTCCTCATGCCCCTGATTTAGGGCTTCTTCCCCTGTTCCCCCTTTTCAATTGTTATTAAACTGATGGGACTTTTTGTGCTTTTAAATTGATTCTGCAGCTTGGGCCCTTTAATAAAGCTAGGATATGACTTTGGTAAGAAGGAGGAGGAGGAGGCGGAAGAGGAGAAGAAAAGAAGAAGAGGAGGAAGAGGAGAAGGAGGAGAAGAAGAATAGGAGAAGGAGAAGAAGGAGAAGTAGGTAGAAGAGGAGAAGAAAAGAAAAAGAATAGAAAGAGAAGAAGGAGGAGAAGGCGAAGAATAGAAGAGGAAGAGGAAGAAGAGGAAGAAGAAGACAACGACGACAATGACAATGGAAGACGACAGGGAGAGAGAAAGAAAGAGAAAAAGTCTGGAGGAAAATTGCCAGTCATTGTGTTGAAAAAAGGCAGAGGTCTCATAGTGGCATATCAGTCAAGTAAGAAAAATAAGTATAACCTTAAATTGAGCAAAAGTGATAGGCACATTTTTTTCCAGGAATGACTGAAGAAACATTAAGTGTTTAAAGAGAGAAGTCATAGATAAGATACATATTTTCCCTGGTCTTATATAGGACTTTTCCTGATAGGCTTGGTTCTTAATTATATCATTCTAAAATTCTTTTTTTATGGAGAAGTTTTTGCTATAGGGCACATGTGCTCACCAGAAAGACAGGGAGACAGAAAGCGAGAAGTCACCCCCCAGGGGGGATGGCCACACTTCAATCCCTTCTCCTCCATTCTCCTCTTGGGATCTTGGGCACACATGCACACGCACCCGGCATGAGTTTTAAGCCACCAGGTCTGGGACGCGAACCATGGTCGACTACATGGGAATCCAGTGACATAGCCACTACGCTAACTGCTGGTCCCTCACTTCTAAAATTCTTACAAAAGCCTACAGAAACAACATCCCCTTTCTTTACATTTTCAAGCTAGTTGACTTAGCTCATGAAGAAGGTTATAAGCAAAATTTTTGTCTCATGCAAAAGTGGGAGTAAATGTGGCTGGCTAAGAGAAGTGCTCTAAACCTGAAGCAGAAAACCTTGTTAGAAAGAACTGTGGAGGTCCAGGTGTTGGAGGGTGAGCAATTCACCCTGGGCCTCAGAAGAGTATTTACAAATAGAGAAGTCTACTTATGAAGTGAGGAAGTCTGTAAAGTGTTTCTCCCTAGGATGACCATGGAAACAACATAAGTGGAGACACATACCAGTCCCGGTGGAGGCACATACCAGTCCCCTGACATATGTCTAGATTCTAGGGTCCTTAATTATTTCTTCCACAAATTTGGCCTCCAACAGATATAGAAGCAATATGAGTCCTCACAATAATCTGAGTGGATCCTACAAATGTTAAGTATAACCACTGCAATGTGACCTGGGAAGTGCTTTTGAAAGCAGGACTATGAGAATGGGAATGACATTAAAGGAATGAGTTATAAATACATACCTATTAGAGTGCATAAAGTATAAAAAATTATATGGAGTCAATTCAGGAAAGAAACTGAAGAAATAATCACTCATCCATTGATGATGAGAATACAAAATGATATAGCACTTTTGAAGAATAGTTAGGGAGTTCCTTTCATCCTTTAATTTGCAAGCTCACCAGAGATACAGAGATGGAAAGCAAGAAAATAACTCCATGAGCATGGTCACAACACAATACCTTCTCCATCATTTTTCCATTTTGGTGTTATGGGCATACACTACCTGTGCTTGGCATGGTTTTCAAATTGCTGAGACTGAGACTTGAACCAAGCAGTCAGTCATGTGGGATCCAGTAGCTTTAACCACAATGCCACCATCTGGCACCAGCTAGGCAGTTTCTAATAATACTAAACTTACACCTATGCTGACACCCTGTTTGCTACAAAGTATCCAGAATAAAAATGAGATGTTGTTACAGGACAATAGAAGATAAATTGTGTGATTAAAAGCATTTGTATTTTTACTAATAGGGAAATAAACCTACATATGGAAAAAAATCCTCAAGAAAAAAAGTGAAAAACCATGCACGTATACAGAAACATACTAATAAGTACTAATAAAACTGGTGAGATGCATATAGGTGGGTAGATTCATTGTATTCTTGCCAATATTGCAGTTATGATATTTTCATGCATTTGTGCTTTTATAGTTATAAACAAGAGCAAGCACAGCTCTTTGGCAGCCCTTCCCAAAAGGTCAACTCTGGGGCTACACTTCCCCTGGCTTGTCTGAGACCTTGAAATAACCCTGTGTGTTTGGTCTTCATTTACCTCAGTTTTCACAGGAGAAAACTGAGGCACATAAAGAAGAAATGACCTTCCTAACACATAGCTAGCAAGTGGCCAAGGTAGCACTGTACAGCAGGCCCAGGGTTTGTTGGGAGGTGGGGAACTTTGTTTAGATGCACAGGACATAGGCAATGTAGAAGGAGTTGCCCTACCCTAATGGTCCCCACTCTCATGTCATTCAGAATATGGGCTGATTCATTTCCACACTGGGATAGGATGATGGAGGGACAGTTTACTCAAAATGATCCCTAGCCACATGCAAACACTGGTACTCATAACATGAAGCAAAAACAAAATACTAAGTGTTTTTCTCACATATTTCTCCAAAAACATGAAAAATGATTTTGCATCTGATCAATAAGCTATATGGTGGGGTGAAGGAGGGGAGGAGAATCAGATTCCTTGGGGTGGGTCCCATAAGTCACTGAAGAAGGATAACCCTGAGAGGAGTCCTGAGAATCTTCAGGGCAATATATGGGCAAAAGTCTGCCCAGACATCTCCAGGCTGAGTTTGTGGAGACTCCTCCACCCTGCACTTACTTAAGCCAGCTTGACCCCTCTGTCAGCTGTATGGGTAAATGTTCTTCACCCAGAGAGAGGGAAGATGGGTTCCCACTGACCATGCCAGTCTCCTAGAGCTGTCAGAAAATGGAAGTGAGTCCAGGAAACAACAGAGCCTTCTGCCCTTGTCACTTTCTGCCCATGTGACCTGACCCAGAATCAGACAAATAGCAGTGTCCTCACAGAAGAGTTCTGAGACGAAAACAGATGACAGTCTAGAGCTCAGAGTTAGTATGAAACAGACATAAGGACCCTGCTCCAACGCTCCTCTTACTGCCCAACCAGCCATGACCTGATGTGTGTAACCAATGAGCCCACCAAGCCTCTACCTCATTAACCACCTACTCTTGCCCAGAGAATGTTCACTCCCATATGTTCTCACACTGTCCCCAACCAAAGAGAATCATGAGAAATATTTTAAGTGAGACTGGGAGGTGACAAACCCTAAAGTGCCCCATGTTGCCTTTGCATTCTCATGACTGGTCAGGATATTCAGTGGGAGGGAATAGCAAATATCTGTAGAATTAGGAATGGTTCTCACTCTGGAGTTTTCTGAGCCCAAATCCTTTGAAGTTGAAATGGAGCAAAACATCTGGCTCTCTCAAAGGACTCCAGCTAAGGGAGGTGAGTAGAGGCTATTTCTGGAATGTGGGTGACTAGTTATCAGGGTTCCAAGTTCTGTTGGGGTCTATTGTCAATGAGCTGAGGCCACTTCTTGTGGTCCCTTCTTTCTGGGCTACTCAGATCTTATTTCTCCAAGGTTCTCTCCAGCCACTGACTGCTCACACTCATCTCATTCTGGATCCATAACTGAACACAGCTATTATCATATAGCCCACTCATAGAAATGGGGAAGTCTCTGAGCTCTGAGAAAGAACTGGGATCACTGCTGGATCCTCCTTATTTTTAGGGCTGTGACCTGGACAAGCCATTTTGCCTCTCAGGGCCTCCCTTATCTACTCACTTGCACAATGGAGATTGTTCCAGCCTCTGCTTTTAGGGATGTCACCAGGTATATGTACCTCTAATACCTATATAATCCATGGGCTGATACCACATGTAGCAAATGCACAAACTTACAAATGGGAGTATTACAAAAAGGGGTAGGATGCAGAATAAAATATAACTTTAAACAGTCTGAAATCTGGTCTGTAATATATGAAAAGTCATTTTTCTTTTTTTTTTCTCTTGATTTTGCTTCCTAGTGTGCACCATAGGAAGGTTGATGTGTGTAACCAATGAGCCCACCAATTGAAATTCAGATACTGACTCTTTGACATAAAATTCATCAGTATTTTCCCATTATATTTAGACTTAGAGGGGTCGACAGGTGGCATGATGATTAAGATGCTAGTCTCACACATGGACAACTGTGGTTCAAGTCCTGGAACTGAAAATTTGTTTTCTCACTCCACTCTCTTCCCCTTGTCTTTCTGGTCAAATTGAATAAATGATTCTTTAGAATTACAACCTAGTGCCTTATGCTGGCCTATAGAATTATGGGGTTCTAAGAAACCCCATAATTGCTTCCATCTATTCTTGCTTCCTGGTACACAGACTCTAGTGTAATGACCTCTCTGGCTTGGACTGCATTTAGTTACAGGCTTCCAGAACATACATACATACATAAATAAATAAATAAATAAATTTTTAAAAATTAAAAAAGATAAAAAGAATAAAAGGGAATCCTTTACCTAGGAATCAAGTTCAGAAACTTCAGTTACTTTATGGTAAGGCTCCCGTGGTAAAGAATTAACAGAAAGCCCAAGGCAATAAACAAGAATTTAGACTCTATTCCAAACTGAAACCTGCCAATAACTCATGATCTCAGAAACTAATTCTGCTTTAGGAGGGCCTTAGTCGAGACCATAGCCTCATTCTCCCAAGAAACCTGGAGGCAAAAGCAACTAGCCTCAGTTGGTCCTGGGTTCGGATCCACACTGTCAGATACTATAAGACTTTTGTAAGCTTAAAAATTTGGGGTAACGTTGTCTCACAGAAACAGAGACCAATAGTGACTTTCAGGCCTAGAGGCCTGGCTCTACCTTGCTCCCCCCCACCTTTCTCCTTCTAGAATTCCTCCACCCACACTGGCTGTGTTATAACCTCTTCTCTGGTCTAATTTACCTCTTCATCCTAGTATCTGGACAGCTAAGCCTTTACCCTGGACTCTAGTTCATGGACATGTGTATACTGGCTTCATGGGTCAGAGAAAAACTGTCACCTCATTGAGGCCTTTCCCAT
>NW_006159748.1:84390-91885 GCF_000334495.1 Tupaia belangeri chinensis
TTCCTGCTGTCATGACACAGTGGGAGGCATCTCATGGCAAGACAGTAAGCATGTGTCAGCTCAGGTTCTCTCCTTCCTACAAAGCTGTGAGTCCCACAATGAAGTCCTCACCCAGATAACGTCATCTAATCCTAATATGTCCCAAAGGCCCACCTCCCAATACTGTAAACATTTGAATTTGGGGTTAAATTTTCCACACATAAAACCTAGGACACACATTTCAACTACAGCAATCTTACTCTGAAGGAGACATCTGAGTTCTCCTCTCCTGTAACCCATTTGCACTGGGGAAGGGAGCTCATTCTAGTTTCTAGTGCCCAAAGTGGTGATGCAGGTCTAAGCTTTGAGGTTTTCCTATGGAATTCTGACTCAGGAAGACCTGAGGACCTTGGGAACCCATCATAATCATCAGCCTGGGATTTTCACACTTCCCCATCTGAAGTTCAGGCATGTTGCTGAGGGACCAAATATCTGCCTCTGCCTCTATTCTTTCCCAATCATTCCTTTCCAGTATCATCTTTTATTCTAATGCCACCTATAAATTTAGCATGTGTGTGCCTGTGCACAAGTGACAATGCCAAAAGACAATGACCTCTTCTTGAGTGGGATGGACAGGGTTCTCTTAGTATCTTAGGGGCTATTATCTCTAAATCACATCACATGAGAGCAGGTGAGCCCTGGCTCAGGAGGCTGAACACTTCTTTCCTGCTTTGAACTCTGCTCACCTCATGTGCTGAGACAATCTCTCTCCAGGACTGTTTCTCATTTCTCCTATAAAGTGTTGGGCTTCATCCTGCATAAATTATACTCAGCCTAGACAGGGTCTAGGCTCCCTTCCTTCTTAGCTGTGTGTGCATGGGCACTGTTGAATCAATCTGAAAATCACATTGAATAAAACTAAAAACTGAACAAATAATATCTAAACAACTATTACAGTACTAAAGTATTATGTACATAAGAAAAATGAGGGCACGCTTTGAAAAATATAAGCTTACTTTGTTAAACTTTATTTGAAACTGTTACTTGTTATGCTTTTATAATTTAAAGCAGAAGTACTATTTTTAAAAATTTATTTAAACTTATTTATATTCATTCACTGTACATCATTACAACATACAAAATGAGATTTTCCATCCAGAATACACTGTATATTGGCTCAGTCAAGCACATCAACATATGTGTTATCATCAACAAATAATTTTATATTTGTTTCCTGTATATTTTGCTTTTTATCCTACCCTTGACACCCTATCTCTCACCCTCTGCCATCTCCCACCCTCCTCGCACTATGTCTCTCTTATCCATGGTTGCTTTCTATGGCTCCCCCCCACCCCCATACACACATTTTATTGACTCACTAAAGATCTTAGTTAAGCTAAATATTTTCAATAGCAAGCACAGCTGATATATACATATCTATGAACACCAGTCTGACTTTAGGTATAAACCTCAGAATAGAATGAACATACTCTAAAGTAGCACCTAACTAGGGCTATATAGCTTACTGCAGTTATCAAATATGTATTTTAATGCCTTTTTTTTCTTCTGAAAATTTTTTTTATTAATTTACATTCATTCCCTGAGCATCATCACAACATACTAAATGTGGTTTTCCATCTAGAATAAACTGCATAGTGGCTTAATCATGCATGTTATCATCCATAATATTTCCATTTCTACTTTCATATATATATGTTTTTTACCACCTGTCTGACCCTCTGCCCTATTCCACTCTCTTATTACACTATCTCTGCCCCATTTCTGAACCTCTGCCCTTTCCCACCCTCTCCACACACTATCTCTGGTGTCTACAGTTATCTTCCATTCCTTCCCCCCACACACATCTTATTAGTCACACAATTTCCTTAATAATCTAACTACTTTCAATAGGAAGTTCTGCTGGTAATTTCAAGAAAAGCAGTTTTTTAACTTTAATAAATCAAAGAAATGCTAAAGAACTTTGCTTAAAACTTAAAGTTAGGAAACAGGTTAGGATTCTCTTCAAATAGTAGGTACATGAATCTACTGACAGTTCAAGACAGGACAAAAATCCTTAAAACCAGACAACAAAGTCTAGAAGAAAACCAGCAATGTTTTAGTCAAAAGTCATAAAATGCTATTTCACCAGTTCAGTCTCATGCACTTAATCTATCTTCTGTTGTGTTTCGATCTCCCCAATTAAATTTTGGGATATAATATTTAACTCCACACTTGTCCATATGATTAAGTAGGCCATTTTCTTAGTTTTAGAACTCTTATTTCTGTGTGCCTGTATTTAATTTTTCTGATCTAGTACTCCCTTGAGAACTTCCCAGAGATCTGGTCTGGTGCTGGTAAGTTCTTCAAGTTTTGTTTATCTGAGAATGTTCTTGTCTTTTCTTCCCACATGAAGGATAATCTTGTCAGGTAAAGTATACTTGGTTGAAATTGCTTTTCCCTTAACACTTTGAATATATTTTCCCTTTCTTACCTCGCTTGCATTGTTTCTGATGAGAGGTCTGCTGTCAGCCTGATGTGATATCCTTTGTAGGTATCTTGCAGTTTTTCTCTTGACAACCTTAGTATCTTGTCTTTGTGGTTTTGTTCAATCTGGCTATAATGTGTCTAGAAGAAGATCTTCTAGGGGTCATTCTATTCAGGGTCCTTTGTATTTCTTGTGACTAGATCTTTGAGTGCCTCTCTAGCTTTGGTAAGTTTTCTTGCAGGACTTTATGGAATGTATTATCAATGCCCTTATGAGTCTCTCTACCTTCTGGGATGCCAATTATCTGGATGTTTGGATGTTTGATGATACCTAGTATTTCTCATATATTATTCTTACTTTGGGGGGGCAATTTTCTCAGTGTTTTTGGTGAATTTTTCAAGGGCAGCAATTTTCTCTTCTACATCTGAGATTCTATTTTCTGTATGATCCAGTCTGCTTTTAATACTTTCAAGGGAGATTTTGACTTCCTGTATTATAGCCTTCATCTCTAACAGGTCCATTTGATTCTTTTTTAAAGTGTGTAATTCCCTCTTTTAGATCTTGCAAGAATTTCCTCATCTCCTGGAACTCCTTTCTCTTCTGCAGTTAATTGGCTCTCTTCTCCTCCATCTCTGTTAAATTTGCCATTATGAATATTCTAAATTCTTTATCAGACATTTCAATGATTTCCATTGTACTGTCTCTAGATGAAGAGGAGTTATTCTTTTCCAATGGAGGAGAGGTATTTTCTTGTTTTCCTATATTTCTTGTGGCCTTGCAGTGATTTTTAGTCATCTGATGGATGTTGTGTTTCTTCGAAATTGAAGTTCAATCTGAGTATTCTGCAATGTGCAGAAAGAGGTGCTCTAGAATCTCTTTGCTGTTCTGTTTTGATTCCTTTGTGCAGCAGATTAAATAGATATTGAGGAATTTGTTAACCCTAATAGTATTTGGATGTTTGCCTATAGTTCCCTTACATCTGTCTACAAATTACAGTGAATGGAGACTGAGGAGCACAAAGATGAGATAAAAGAAAAATAAAACAAAACACAGAGAGCAAAACAACATCAAAGAAACAGAGAAAAGGAAAAAAAAAAACAAAACTTTAAGCAAAAAATAGAAAATTACATGGTACAAAATCACTATTACTCAGGAGCCATGAAGAATTCTTCTGAAGGCCTGCCCCTTGCCTGTCCTGGGTGGAAGGGGGAGAGAGGACTATTAACAAGATAAAGGGAAGTGCTGAAAGCCCAGAAAGCACTTTACCTTTAAAAATTTTTTAAAGGAACAATTACAAAAAAATGAGGCGACCGAGACAGAGACAGAGAGAAGGCTAGAGGGGCTTTGCTTCCTATGAGTTTGTGGGCTGGAGGCTGAATTATCAGTAGAAAATATTCATTTCTATTTTTTGCCTGAAATCACTATTTCTCAGGAGACACGGAAAACTTTTTCTGAAGGCCTGCCCCTTGCCTTTCCACTTGGCTTCCTATGAGTTTGTGGGCTGGAGGCTGAATTATCAGTAGAAAATATTCATTTCTATTTTTTGCCTGAAATCACTATTTCTCAGGATCCATGAAGACGTCTTCTTCTCTATAAGTACTATTTAATATTCTCTTAAGAGATAAGTAAGAATGGGCCACCAGGTGGAATATTGGTTAAGGTGGTTGGAGTCTATGTGAGTAATTGCACAGTTCCAGCCCTTAACCCAGTGGCTTGAAAAACTACTCCAGGGTGTGTGTGTTCCCATAATCACAAAGGAAGAATGAAGAAGGGACTGTGGTGTGGTCATCCCCACCCCCAGAATTCTTACTTTTGCTTTTTCTCTGTTTCTCTGTCTCTCTCTGGTGGGCACACATGTCCTATAGAAAAAAAACAAAAAGAAGAAAAAAACTAAAACTATTAGTTCTGCAACAATCCTAAGACTGACAATGTACCATTCCTAACTAATAAATTCCACATAAACTATTCACTGAGGTCTGTCAAGGTCTACAATAGTACGCTGGATAACCATGAGACCCACCAGAATGGCTAAGGAGAAAAGTGTTGGAAATGACATAGTTATCTCAACCAAGGGGGGAAAATAAGTTTATAAAAACTTACTGGTGCTACTGGGCCAACAGGTGCTGTGGTGGTTAAGATTTTGGATTCCAACATGGCCAGTTTGAGTACCAGACTTGGCAGACTGAAAATCATGCCAGCTATATTATGTGTGCATGCCCCAAATTCCAGAAGGATGGAGAAGGGATTGTAGTGTGGCCATAACCCCTGGGGGTGATTTCTCACTTCCCTTCATTGTCTTTCTCTGTCTCTCTCTCTCTGGTTAGCACACAAACCCCATGACAAAAATCATTTTTAAAAATGTGTGATTAATGTCAATAGCTTCTGTCCTTTGTGACTTGTAGTTTTGGGGACTAGATTTACAAACTGGCAAATGGCCACTGACTGGGAACACAGAGACTGGTGCTCACTCCACCCTTCCCATACCAGAGATCAAGCCCACCCATTCATGGATACACATTTTGGCACCTCTGTTGTCCTCCACCACCAATATTTGCTTTGGCCAAGGTATGGACTTGGTCCCATATCCCCCAGATTGGCTGGGGCCAACGTCCACTGAACTCCAGATGAGCTGTCCAGCACCTTCCTATGCACAGTTCCAGGCATATACTAACCAGGTCCCCTCCCACAATGCCATCCCTGGAGACACAGTAGAACATTTTGCCCTAATCTATTAACCAGTTAGAAATAAGTTACTTAAGATGCCATTGTGGGTGTTGTCTGTTCCTATAGACCCTCTTCCTCTGGGGGCTGGATTGGGTTCACCATCCTAATTCCTTTGTGGGAAGGAGCTGCTAGGAGGGGTCATTATCAGCCTGGGATAGGGCAGGGAAGAAGTTACAGCCATTGGACAGGGCACCCATCATGCTCTGGACTCACCCTAGACCCCTGCAGAGCTCCAGGTCCTTTTCTACAGATGTTGCCAACACTCACTCCCTGGAACTAAGAAGGGCCAACTTCTTCTGCACCTACCCATGCTGGGATCTCATAGCTGGATGTTCATGCATATAGGTGTGATAAGCTGTCCACTACACTTCCACCAGAAAGTATTTCTTGGGAGAAATATCCACTTGGGGATCCTAGCCTGTTCCAGTTGTTCTCTACGTGCCCAAGTCACTGAGAAAACTTGAAAACTCCAAACCATTATAAACATTACTTTTTTTACCAGAGGTTTTTGCTATAGGGCACGTGTGCTTGCCAGAAAGACAGAGATAGAGAGATAGAAAGCAAGAAATCCCCCCAGGGGAGATGGCCACACTACAATCACTTCTCCTCCATTCTCCTCTAGGGATCTTAGGCACGCATGTACATGCCACTGAGTCTGAGACTCAAACCACAGTCATAGGAGTTCAGCGACATAGCCATTATGCTAACTGCTGGTCCCACAAACATTATTTTCTACACTTTTCAATCTCAAGTTTATGTTTCCCTCAGAATGTGTAGAAACAAATCTGGAGATTTCTAGCTTATATATAATTTGAATGAGGCCATAACAAACTTCATTTTCTTAACATCTTTTTTTTATTTACATTTATTTATTTATATTCATTCACTGTATATCATTACAACATACAAAGTGAGATTTTCCATTCAGAATACACTGTATATTGGCTCAATAAAGCACATCAACATATGTGTTATCATCAACAAATAATTTTCCATTTCTCAGTTCCTATATATTTTGCTTTTTTCCCCATCCTTGACTCCCTATCTCTCACCCTCTACTAACTCCCACCCTCCTCCCACCCTGTCTCTGGTATCAATGGTTGTTTTCTATGCCTTTCCCCACACACATATTTTATTGAATCACTAACGATCTTAATTAATCTAAATATTTTGAATAGCAAGCACAGCTGATATATACATAACTATGAACACAAGTCTGATTTTAGGCATAAACCTCAGTGAGTAGAATGAACATACTATGAAACAGCACCTAGCTGGAGCTATATAGCTCATTGCAGTCATCAAATAGGTATTTTTAATGCATTTTTTTTTATTTCAAGAATAACAGTTTTAGGTTTTCTTTTTCCCAAAATTTTTTTTATTACTTAATTAATTTACATTCATTCCCTAAACATCTTCACAGCATACAAAATGTGATTTCCCATCCACAATATACTACATAGTGGCTTAATCATGTATGTTATCATCAAAATTTTCCAATTCTAGTTTCATAGTTTCTTTACCCCTATTTTTTCTAGTTTTTTTACCCCTATCTCTTACCCTGTTCTTTCCCACCCTCTTTTCACACTATCTCTGTTGTCTACACTTGTCTTCCATTCCTTTTCCCCCCACATTGTATTGATCACACAATTTCTTAAATAATCTAACGTTAAATTGCTCCAATTTTTTTCCTTTTTAATTTTTCTAGGAGTGCATGCACTTGCCAGAGAGAGACAGGGAGAGGGAGAGGGGAAAAGCACCCCCTCCATAAGTGTGGTCACACCACAGTCCTGCTCCTCCATTTTCCGACTTTGTCAGGATTTGGGGCACTACACACGTGCTGGGCATGTTTTCCAAGCCATTGGGTCCCAAATTGGAGCCACACCATACACCATGTGGGATCTGGTTTTCTTTCTTTCTTTCTTTCTTTTTTAAAGTAGAGGTTTTTGCTATAAGGATGCGTGAACTTGCCAGAAAGACAGAGAGAGACAGAGAGATAGAAGGCGAGAAATCAACCCCCAGGAAGGATGGCCATGCCACAATCACTTCTCCTCCATTCTCCTCTCAGGATCTTGGGCATGCACTCACATGTGCCTGGCCTGAGTTTAAGCCACTGGGTCCAAAACTCGCACTGTGGTTGACTACATGGGAGTCCAGTGGCATATCCATTCTGCTAACTGCTGGTCTCTTGATTCTTTCTTTAAAGTGTGTGATTCCCCTTTTAGATCTTGCACAAATTCCCTCACCTCCTGGAACTCATCAGCTCCTTTCTACTTTCTCTTTTGCAGTACATGGTCTCTCTTCTCT
>NW_006159748.1:92448-96314 GCF_000334495.1 Tupaia belangeri chinensis
TCTTCTATGTCTGAGATTCTATTTTCTGTATGATTTAGTCTGCTTTTAATACTTTCAAGGGAGATTATTTTGACTTTCTGTATTATAGCCTTCATCTCTAACATGTCCCTTTGATTCCTTTTATTTTTGGAGAGGTTATTCTCCTACAGTGTGCATGTGCTTGCCAGAAAGACAGAGAGAGACAGAGAGACAGAAAGTGAGAAATCAACCCCCAGGAAGGATGGCCATGCCACAATCACTTCTCCTCCATTCTCCTCTCAGGATCTTGGGCATGCACTCACATGTGCCTGGCCTGAGTTTAAGCCACTGGGTCCAAAACTCGCACTGTGGTTGACTACATGGGAGTCCAGTGGCATATCCATTCTGCTAACTGCTGGTCTCTTGATTCTTTCTTTAAAGTGTGTGATTCCCCTTTTAGATCTTGCACAAATTCCCTCACCTCCTGGAACTCATCAGCTCCTTTCTACTTTCTCTTTTGCAGTACATGGTCTCTCTTCTCTCCCATCTCTGTTAGCTTTACCATTATGAATATTCTAAATTCTTTATCAGGCATTTCCATAATTTCCATTGAACTTCCTGTGGATAAAGAGGAGTTATTCTTTTTCCTGGGAGTAGAGGCATTTTCTTGCTTTCCCATATTTCTTGTGGTCCTGTGGTGATTTCTAGACTTCTGATGGATGGAGTGTTTCTTCCTAATTCTTGAAGTTCGATCTGAACATTCAGGAGTGTGCAGAAAGAGGTGACCTGGAATCTCTTTGTCGTTCCATTGTGATCCCTTTGTGCAGAAGATTCAGTAGATATTGAGGAATATGTTAACCCAAATAGTATTTGGATGCTTGGATATATTTCCCTTAGATCAGTCTAGAAACATAGTAAATGGAGATTGAGGAGCAGAGAAATGAGATAAAAGAAAAGGAAAAGAAAACAGAGAGAGAGAGAGCAAAAACAACAATAACAGTAACAAAGAAACAGAACAAAGATGGAAAAAAATAATGAAACAAAAAAAAAATTGTCTTCAAAAAAAACACAAAATACAAAACTTCATGGTGCGTGAGCCTGCTGCATGAAATCTTTAGATCTCAGGAGCCATGAGGAATCTTCTGCAGGCCGGGCTCTTGCCTCTCCTGCCTGTGTGGGAGGGGGGGGGGGGATTATTAACAGGGGTAAAAGAAAGAGAATACTTTACCGTAAAAATTTTTAAAAAGGAAAAATTACCAATAAAAAAATGAGAAGACAGAAGCAGAGAGAGACAGAGACAGAGAAACATTAACAGAGATAGACAGAAAGCTAGAGGAGCCCCCTATCACTCAAGTTTGTGGGTTGGAGGCTGAATTATCATTTGGAAATATTCATCTCTTTTTTTCCTGAAATCACTAGTTCTCAGGAGCCATGAGGAACCTTCTGCCCATCTTTTTGTTTTTTTACAGAATTATTTAATTTTACTGTTTATTATTATCATTATTATTTTAATTTGACCAAAGTGAGATATTAAGTGCAAAATCAAGCCACCAGGTCTGGGATTTGAACAACAGTCAGCCATGTGGGAGTTCAGCATGCCTTAACCATCATCCCACCTGGCAGCTCCCCAACATCTTAATATATGCGTATGAACCATTACATTCTTGTATATGTCGTTGTTTAAGTTAATCATTGTTAAGGTCTTGTGCCTACCTAGGCACAAGGTAGGCACAGAAAATGATCAATAAATGTAAATTAAATAACAAACAGAAATGGTCCAGGGTTGCAGATTCCTTTTTCTGCCCAACCCCCAGACAGAAGTCTCTAGGTTAAGTTAAATTGCAATATGGACTTTTAAAAAAATAATTATTAGGGGCCAGAGGGTGCCATAGTGGTTAAGGGCTCTGGATTCACACATGGCCAGACACTGTTTGAGTTCTGAACCTGATGGCTTGCTTTCTCACTTTCCTTTTTCTCTCTTTCTCTGTCACTCACTGGTAAAATTAAAATAATAACAATGAATGGAACTAAATAAATAATTCCTTTAAAAATAATTTTTTAATTGTTTAATTTTACTTTATATCATCACTTTTTAATTTGCAACTTGGCACATATGCTCAACAGAGAGTGTCAGAGAGAGAGAGAGGAAGAGATGGAAAGTGACGAAGCAGACCTCCAGGCCTAAGACTTGAACCATGGTTAATCACATAGGAACCCAGCGCCTCAACTACCATGCTACTTGCTGGCCTGCAATATGTCTTCCCCCCATCTTCTGAAGATGTTATCCTCTCTAATCTCATCTTATGAAAGAAGAGGATTATAAAAATTTTAAAGTACCATGTTAACATTTTAACTCATCATGATTTATTTTCTCACTATAAAATAAATTTTAGAAATAAATAAAAAAATATGGGCTTGCTCTAAGTGGTACACTTTATTGTTATTGAAGTAGTTGGAGTTAGGTCTCAGTGACCACACCAAAGTTCAGGTGCTCGTTACTGAAGAGCCAACACTTGAGAGAAAATTGTTGATGAAAAGGAAAGGTAGTTTTATTCAGGAAACTTTGACCTGAAAAGATGATAAGATAATGCTCAAAAGACATCTCCTTTCAGGAAAATCCATCTGGCTAATGAGAAATACCTACTGTGGCATCTCTCTGAGAAAAAACAGCATCAAATAAATGCCAACACTTGTAGCAGTGGAGTGATGCAAGACTGACAAACTGCAAGAAATAGACTGGAAGCTCCTAGAGTACTTAATTTCAGCTTAGAGACACAAAGAATGAGCCAATTATCTGAACCTGGAGATGCTCCAGAGCCTCATGCACCACAGAGAATGTGAAAGGAACTACATTGTTTCATACACCAACTTCAGACCCCAGCACTCTTCAACTTCATAATAAAACTGGCAAGGAGCTAACACTCATTATAGAAAAGTACAAATTTGTAACACTTCAGTGTAAACATTAAATTTTCTTCACCACCCCACCCTAAGAGCTTGGCACTATCTTGAAAGCAAACCAGGTGGTAGAGCATAGAATATGATTAAGACCAATCTTACATCTCCACAGTTCTGTGGGTTGAAAGAGACAATACAGAAGAGAGGAATCCTCTGTTAGTGGGAGAAAGGAGGGGAAAACCACCAATGACTGAAAACTACCAGCTGCTTTGCACAATGTAGAATAAGAGCCCTGTGCATTCCCACCCCTACTCCCAGTATTTGTGAAAGTACCAACCCCATCAAAGACAGAAATCTCGATACTTTCTCCAACTAGCTGGCAGGCCTACACTCTCCCTCTTTTCAGATTCAAGTCTCAGGGAATGGCTACTTGCCTTCTCTAAGGTCACCTGCAGTACAGCCCTTGAGAATATCCGTGAACTGATAAGTGTAGGAAAAGCAGAGAGAAAAGTATCTGAGAAATGGGCACCAGGGGTTGCCATCTCAGTTACAGGGAAGATGACAGGGCACTGCCTCTGGACACCCATAATCCTGGAGAACATCATCTAGTCACCTAGATGTTAATATGTGTTTGCTTGGATCTTATCAACCACTGGCTGATGCCAGGCACCATAGATCAGCCATGCTGACCCCACTTGATCCCCTGAGACTCAGAAACATTCTATTCATCAGGAGACTGCCTTACTAGGGCCATATCCAGGTTTTGCAGAACCCCTGTCCCACAGGCTTTATTGACTACACATCCAGGTTCAAATTGACCCCACCAAATTTACTTTGCCTATGGCCCCTCCTAACACCCTCCCCAAGGCTACCTTTGAGTTTCATGGATCACCTTGAGCCCTCCTAGGCCAGTCACCTAGGCTCTGCTTGGACCCACAAGACTTGGCTCACATCCAAATCTTGTGGGGTAACTCCTCTGAACCCTGTTCAGGCTTAGTTGGCCCCACTGA
>NW_006159748.1:96530-100775 GCF_000334495.1 Tupaia belangeri chinensis
GTCTAAAGTGGAGTTTAATCTAAGCCTGGTTAGGGCACACTTGGAAGCCATTCTGTGCTGCTAAACTCTGGGCTTTATAAACTTTCCTGCCCACACCTCACTGGTTCCCACTGGCCTCATTTTAGGGTCTCACAAGTTGGCCTTTCTAGAAATGCTCAGCCCTGCTTGTCCTGCCCACCTCTGTATCTCATAGGCTCACCACTCCTGGTACCACATGAGTCATATTTTTCTAATTCTGTCCTTATCCCTCAGAATCCTACAGAAACCATGCCCAAGACTTGCTCACCCCATATGATATGAAGGACCCTGCCTAGTGTCCTCTTCCTCTAACTGGTACATTCGTCCTAGGTCCACTGAACCCTGGTAAGTGATTAGCCATGCACAGGGTCCCATCTGATCCCCACTAATTCATAGTTTTGGATGCACAGGACCCCATCTGATCCCCACTAATTCATAGTTTTGGACGGAGGCACAGAGTGCCGTTACCTAACTCCAAAGACAATCCCCTCCCATTTATCATGATCCCTGGCTTAAAAAAAAAAAAAAAAAAAAAAGGGAGAAAAAAAAAACAAGACAATGCTAAAATGGTTAACAAGTATTAAATGCCAAGTGGTAACTTGTACTAAAGGTCACAAGGACATGCCCAAGACATGGTGCTAGATAAGTCTGCCTGTGTGTTGGCGGTCGACATATTGGGATCTGCCACCGGGGATGTCCAGTCTGCCATGGACGCCATTGCCAGCTGGGCAGCAGCAGAACTGCACTCCGGAGGCAGGAATGGAGAGCTTCATGTTGCAGGACATTCAGTACTGAAGGGGTTAATAGAACAAGATAAAAAGATGAAAGAAAATGGAAGAGAAAGTTGTTTTGCAAAAATACTTGTAGAGTATGTGAGTATAAAGAACCTTAAGTTCTGGACGAGTATAAACCTTAGTGCCATTATTCTTTTTAGCCTTCTCCAGAGTCCTGGCCAGGAAGTTGCAAACAAAGTCAAAGCTGGACTGAAAAGCCTGATTCCCACATTGGGGAAAGAAACAAAAATCCTAGCAAAGGAATAGAAATTTTGCTTGAAAAACTGACTGCATAGGTGGACACAATTAAGAACAAGAATGAGGGGCCAGCAGTTGCTGTGGTGGTTAAGATAGTGGCCTTCCATGTGACTGACTGTGGTTCAAGTCCCAGACCCACTGGGTTGAAAATCATGTCAGGCATGTGTGCACGTGTGCTCTGTGTATGTTTTTATTGACTGTCTTTAGATTCTTGTGTAAGAATCTATTTATAAAGTTGTTTCTACAAAACAAACAAACAAACAAACAAAAAAACTTCAGGAGATGAGAAAAATAATGAATAACATGATAAAGCTCCAGAGAGAAAGTTAGCTTTAAAAAGAATAAAAAAGGGGACAAGCAGGTGGCATGCAGGTTAAGGTGATGGATCTCACATGGCCAACATTGCAGTTCAAATCCTGGGCCCGGTAGCTAAAAAATCACATGTGTGGATATGCTCTAAATTCTGTACAGAACTAGGGAAGGGATTGTGCCATCTGCCTGGGAAATAATTTCTCACTTACTCTCTCTCTCTATCTGTTTGAGGAGGACATGCACCCAATAGTAAAATTAAAGAGAATCAAATGAAAATCTTTGAGATGAGCAGTACAATATAAGTAATAAAATATTCTGTAAAGGGTACTGACAAAAGATTAGGTTATGCAAAAGAGTATCTGGACTTAAAGATAGTTTGCAAATAGTCCAAACTCTGAAAAAGAAAAATTAAAAATGAAGAAAACAGTAACAATAAGTGGCCATCCTCCCTGAAAGATGATTTCCCCACCCTTTTTTTGAGAGGCTTTTGCTATAGGGCGCATGCGCTCGCCAGAAAGACAGAGAGACAGAGAGGCAGAAAGCAAGAAATCACTCCCCAGGGGGGATGGCCACACCGCAATCCCTTCTCCTCCATTCTCCTCTTGGGATCTTGGGCATGCATGCACGAGTGCCCAGCGTGAGTTAAAGTCACCAGGTCCGGGACTTGAACCACAGTCGACTACATGGGAGTCCATCGACATAGCCATTACGCTAACTGCTGGTCCCAAGATGATTTTTCAGATTCTGTCTCTCTCTGGTGAGCACATGTGCTCTATGGGGGAATGCCTGACCAGATTAACAGGCCTTGAATCTGGACAATCTCCCAGCTAATTTGGAGTCTTTAACTAAAATAACAGAACCTTCATCCAATCCATTTAAGAAGGTGGAATTTAAGAAGTTAACATTTCAATAAGTTTAATAGCTTGCTTCTATCTAGAATACCATTTAAAGTTTTCTCTCAACCATTCAAAATAATCAATGATTGATCCATCCAGCCTTTGTTTCTATTGTTGAAATTTACTTCAACATTCCTTGGAAATAGTTATGGTATAGCTGCATCAAGAACAATTCTTAAGAGGCAGACTTGTTTTCATTCTCCTGGGCTTTTAATTCAAATCTATACCACAGTTTCAATAAACAATTTTATCGATTCTGGGGCACTCTCTTGGAACTAACTTGAGTCACCTGATAAAGGTCACAATGTCTAGGCTCACAGGATTACACATTTCAATCAAATTCCCTAGCAACACATAATGAGACCTCTGTTGCATCTGAAAAATCATTTATAACATCACTTTGGTTCATAGGTTATATACTAAGGCTAGTATTGCTCTGTGACAGGCTTTACATGAGAGGGTAGCCTAGCTAGGGTGGTTAGAGGATGACAATGGAGTCTGTCATATTATCTTCTGTGGGGGTGGAGATGGAGGTGAAAGAGCAAAGTTCAGGATGTGGAAGATTATACTGAAGAGCATAAAGAGGTACCAGAGAGGTAGTGCAAAAGTGGTAGAAGTAGAAGAGCTCTCTGAAAATTTAATTCCAAAATGGATTCTGGTAACTTTTTATTTACCTCCTGAAAAAAAGGTTGTTCTACTGTATCCAAGGTAGCTTCTAGATATCATTGAAAGTAACTTTCCATTCAATTTGCCTGGTTCTATAACCAGCTTTTCCCAAGTATGCATATGAAAATGCCGTTTAGAAATTTCAAAGGATTTCCATTTTTGCCAATGAAGATTGGGGTCACTGCAACTTTTGTGGGCCGATTTTCCTAAGTACTTGCAAGGTGGGACAAGAAAGGCCTCACACACAATACCAGGTGATGTTTCCAAGAGGGCTGTCTCTTATAGGAAACTGCTTATACTGAGTAATTTCTCACAACTTAAACGTTTTCAAAAGTGACCAAAAATGCAGGGAGTCTACTGAGTCAAAATATACTGACCATGGTTATTGCTCAAGATTTTTAACCTTGAGTATAATCAATCCTTTTAGTATCTGAAAATCCTAGACACTAGGTTGTGGTAGAATGCTCAGAATACCAAGTGATAGGTATCCTGAGTATCTTTCTGACTGAGCAAAATTTTTTTAAAAATATTCTAATGAGTTTCTTTAAGATTGTTTCATATCAGATCTATTCTATTGCTAATTCCTAGCTCTGCCTCTCTTCACAGACTGTACTTCCAGGCCGCAGGTACCAGGTCGAACTAGAAGTCTCTGGTCAGCAAGGGACTCTGAGGGAGGGTCATCTCTGACCCCCACCCCACATCCAGTCTTCCCAGCCCCAAAACTCTCTGGAAAGTATTAAGAGCCGATTAGACCATGCTGAAGATCGAATCTCTGATGTAGAAGATAAAACCTTTGACTTAGAAATAAACACCAAAAAGATCAAGAAAATAACAACAACAACAACAACAAAAAAACCCATGAAGATAATATACGAGAAATACTAGACCCCATTAGATGCACAAACATCAGAATAATTGGGCATCCCAGAAGCTGAAGAAACTAATAGTGGAATGGAAAATCTATTCCATGAAATCCTGGAAGAAAATTTCCCAAGTCTAGAGAGGCACTCAACCATCCACACACAAGAAATGCAAAGGACCCAAAATAGAATCAACCCCAGAAGATCTTCCCCAAGGCACATCTTAGACAGGCTGTCTAAGATGACAGATAAAGACATGATACTAAACCGGACAAGAGAGAAAAAAGAAGTAACTTACAAATGTCATCCCATCAGACTAACACCAGACCTCTCATTAGAAACAATGCAAGCAAGGAAAGAATGGGAAGACGTACTGAAAGTGTTAAGAGAGAAACAATTTCAGCCAAGACTATTAAATCCTGCAAGATTATCCTTCATATGGGAAAAAAAGATTAAAATCTT
>NW_006159748.1:101945-102898 GCF_000334495.1 Tupaia belangeri chinensis
GCACTATATCATAGTAAAAGGCTCTATAGATCAAGAAGATATAACGCTTATTAATATTTATGCCCCTAACACAGGAGCACCTAAATATGTGAAGGAAAGACTGTCAGATCTAAAAGGAGAGATAGACAGCAACACACTAATAGTTGGAGATCTCAACACTGCTTTATCCCCTCTGGACAGATCATCTAGGCAAAAAATAGGTAAAGAGATAAAGGATCTAAACAATACCATAAATCAATTGGACTTAACAGACATCTATAGAAATTTCCACCCAAAAGTCACAAGATATAGTATTTTCTCACCCCGACATGGAACCTTCTTGAAGATTGACCACATCATAGGACACAAAGCAAGCCTCTACAGATTCAGAGGCATAGAAACTATATCCAGTATCTTCTCTGACCATGACGGAATTAAACTTGAATTTAAGAGAAATTTCAAGAGAAATCCTCAAAAATACCTAAAAACATGGAAACTGACTGAAATAAAAAGATTCATGGAAGTCAATGACAGTGAGGACACGAGTTTCCATGATCTTTGGGACACTGCTAAAGCAGTCATAAGAGGGAAGTGCATAGCAATTAGTGCACATAAGAGGAAGATGGAAAGAGGGCTAATGGACCACCTAACATCAAGCCTCAGAGAATTGGAAAAGCAACAGCAAAAAAATCCAAAATATTCCAGAAAAAAGGAAATAATAAAGATCCCGAGCAGAAATAAATGAAATAGAAAACAAACACAGTATACAGAAAATAAATGAAAGTAAAAGCTGGTTCTTTGAAAGGATAAACAAAATTGATACACCACTAGTGAGACTTACTAAGAAGAGAAAGGAACCAGGTGAACCAAATATGCAATGAAGCAGGCAAAATAACAACAGACATAGTAGAAATTCAAAACATCACTAGAGGATATTTTGAACATCTATATGCTAAGAAACAAGACAATCTGGA
>NW_006159748.1:105197-106704 GCF_000334495.1 Tupaia belangeri chinensis
GGCCTAACGAAGGACATTTGGAGAAGGGATACAGAGGTAGAGCATTGATGGGATGGGGAGGTGTGGCATTATCTGTTAAAGTTATTTTGATCAACGGGTCTGAGGAAAAATGTGCACATATCAAAATGGTCTCATGGTAAGCCAAACAATATGATTGAAAGCATATACAAAAAAACAAATAATAAATAATGTGAAAAAAAAAAAAAGATTGCTTCATATCATGAGAGAAACCTCTCAGGCAATCCTAAATGGTTTTTAGTTTCCTAGGAACACTTTTCAGGACAGAGACTTAACTGACTTAACAATTAGGTGGAGATACCACAATATGGATTTTTAAAATTTCAAAACTAAGACTTTTGTTTACAATTAAAACATGCTGAAGTTTTCTTCTAAGGCACATGCTAGGCCTCTAGTCCAATGAAAATTATTCAACAGTGAACCATGATTTGGTTTCTCAGAAAAGGTGGACAAGTTCACAAAATATGTTGGGATAAAATTTGTTCTTGCGACAACTTCCCATATCATTCTCGTTATGAGCCTGTCTTAGAAGCTTTAAAAGCCTTTTCAAATGAACAAATTTAGAAGATGGAAAGTCTATCAGGTCAACATGAACCCTGAGGAGATGGTGGGGGTGAAGATGGGGAAATGGTAGGACAATAGTCATTGTCTGAGGCAGGTGTTCTCCTTCTAGGACCACTCAATTTATTCTGGGAACATTCTGTTAAATACTAAGACATCAGTATTTTCTTCTACTTTAGTACAGATCAGCCATAATTGATTGAGGTCTCAACCTGTTACTGGAATAACATTGTCCATTGTTTTGTCACTATATGTATCACTTCAACAAGCACCATAGATAATATATATTTTATATGCTGGTGTTTTTAGTATTTTTAAATTTATCTTCATAAAATATATACTACATAAAATGTATCATCTTTCCTCTCAAGGTTCTAGGACCATCACCACCATGCATTTTCATGACTCCTTTCATCTTGTAAGACTAACCAATGTACAACTATTATTATACAATAATGCCAAATCTTTGCATTCCTCTCACCTGACCCGGCCTCTGGCAAACCATCATTCTTTCTGTACTTATTATTACTTTCTGTACTTATTATTACCCTGAACATTCCATGGCTGTTTTTACCGTGAAAAACAGTCCAAAAAAGTATGAAATCTACTTAAAAAATTGAATTGAAAATATTGGATTAAGTGGGGTGAGAAAAGCTTTATTTTTTGGTACATCATTGTAAGCCTATGGGCCACAGAAATGGGAGTTTCAGTAGGGAAGAGAAATAGGGCTCAACTTCAAATACAGCATGGGTAGTGGAAATTAACAGCTGAGGAGCCATGTGGTGATTATCAGATGGAAAATAACTAAAGAAACATTAGGTATATGAGAGATTCTGGATAAACTGAAATAATAGGATTCTTGCTGAGGACACAGGGTGATGAGACATCACACAGGGAATAGTGGACCACAAGAAACCTAATCACTTAT
>NW_006159748.1:132728-138248 GCF_000334495.1 Tupaia belangeri chinensis
AAATGTTAGAAGGTATTAAAAGTTAAATGTGAGTATTGTGAACCATAAAACAACCATTTCAAAAATGTTACACTTAAGGTAACAAAAAGTTCATGGACCATATAAAAGCAGAAAACACATGAAATCTATCCTGTAGGCGTTACTTCACCTTTTTTTAATTTGTATATATTATAAGTGTCTTTGATGGAAGACTACATTTATGTAGTTAAAAAAAAATGCTAGACTTAGAAAATTTGAAACAATCCAGGGTAGAGTAAATAAAGCTATAATACACATAGCATGAATTAATTAATAGAAAAAAAGAAATATTATCATATGAACACTTAAAAATAATAAGGCACATGAAATAATGCCAAAGGGCTTAGCCAAAAGAACACTTTTGAAAAATACACATGTACACATATAAGATATACACACACACACACACACACGTGTGTATATGTGTGTGTATATTTTATATGTGTGTGTGTGTGTGACTTAAAAATGTAGAATGGAACCATCTGAGACAGTGGAGAATAGTTAAAAGAAAACAGAAAGTGGATTTAGAGATTCTTAAAGGGCAAATTCTATAAATTTTTGGCATTTTACCACAGGGAACTCTCTAGCTTGCATACAGATAAAGAAAGTAAAAACTGCACTTTTACTGGCTCAGGTTATCAAAAACTAATAAGCAGGGCTGAACAGACAACCAGAAATTTGGAGAGAAGGTCATAAATCCTAGAAAAGAGGAAGGCAAAGATTATAATCCTCAGGATTTGCATATCAAACTCTTCAAAATTGCTGGTAAACTACTAAAAATACACTTATACAGAACTCAGAGGTACCTACAAAAAGTAGGTATTAGAAGCTGAAAGAATAGAAAAATCACTTCCTCATCACTGCAAGGGATACAGAATCTGGAACTTGAATCTAGACAGTTAACCAATGTGTAGAATAAAATTTAATCCTTTGAGATATATAACAGTATTCACAAGCTCTGTGATGTATAATTTACAATATCCAGGGTAGAATTTAAAATTCATATTCAGTAAAATAAAAGCAAAATGTGACAGATATTTCAGAAATAAAATCACTCAAATAATACAGATATTTCAAGTAGCAAAGAAGAAAGTTAAACTACACAGAAATAAATTTATTGACTTAAAGGTGACATACAAATGTTACAAATGAGGACTGTTGGTAGGAAAATAAATTTTATAGAAAGGGTTTTCAGGAACTTTTCAGAATGCGTGTTGAGAATTAAAGGAGGAATGGCTGCCCGAGCTGTCAAAAGCTAAGTGCTCCTACACTAGCTTCAGCCCACTCACTGGCAGTAGGAAGAGGTAAAAGAAAGAACTTACTATGATGTATTAGGGGCCAAATCCAATGCCACCCAGGAAGAATAGAAAGAGAGACTTATTGGAAGCTGGTTATGGGGGCTGCTCTCTCATTTCCTCTTCTCTGTCTCTAGTAAGTGAGCATTCCCTTAAGCAGAAAACAATTACATAAAACAAAGACATCAGGGAATTAAAAAGAAGTTAAAATAACTCATCACCAGGAGATCTACATTAAAAGAAAGCAACTACTCCAGAATTAAAGAGACTGAAACCAGAGACTGATATGAATGTATAAAAAAATTTAAGGAACACCAAAAGAAGCACATGTCTATGTAAGCAAAATATAGGACCATATCTCATTACTGAAACCAATCCAACAATATTCTAAAAATATTCTACATTATCACCAGATAGGATTTATTCCTGGTATACAAGGTATACAAGGATGATTTAACATGTATAAAACAACAAATGTAATAGATCACATTAAGAGAAGAAATGCCAAAAATCTTATGATCATATTGACACATAAGCATTTCATAAAATATAATAGTCCTTTATGGTTAAGAATCAACAAAATAGGCATTAAAAAGTACATTGCATAACCAAATAAAGGCCATATGTGACATTCCTGCAGCTAACATATTATTGAATGAGAAAAAGTGGAAACTTTTTCAACTTCAAACTAGAACAAGACAGAGACATCCACTTTCTTCTCTCCCATTCAACATAGATACTGGAAGTACTAGCTAATACAGTCAGATGAAAGAACAAAATAAAAGGCATATAAATTGGAGAAGAAAAAATTAGATCATCCCTATTTGTGGCTGACTTGATTATATAAGGTTCATTAGAAAAGTCATGATGTGTTTTTCTAGTTTTTTTGGTTATTTTTTTTTTTTTACAACTCAATACATAGGAAAACCTAAAGAATCCACCAAATAACTCTTAGAATAAATAAACAAATGCAGTAAAGTTGCAGGATACAAATCCAGCATTCAAAAATCTACAGTAGCCTATCCATAGCACAGGGCTTCAATACTATGTGTAAGGAGTCAGATCCCACATAATCACCTGTGGTTTGAGCCCCAGGCCCTGTGGGCTTAAGAAACATATTGAGTGTGTGTATGTGTGCGTGTGTCCAAAATCCTAATGGGAAGGCAAACTGGAGGAAAGGGATTGCAGCATCCCCTGAGCACCCTGGCTGTCAGTTTAGTCCAGAGGATTGTTCCCAGCTACGCTTATAGCCCATAATGGCCATTTTATGCTTCATTTTAGGGTTCTTTCTCTCTCTTCTTGAATCTCCACCTCTCTATCACTTTCTCTAGCAAGTACATAAGGCCTTGGGTAATTAAAATTATCAGTAGTGTTTTTCTTCACCATGAATAAACTGAGAAAAAAATGAAGAAGGTAACCTCATTCACAATAACCACAAAACTATTTGGAAGAAACCTCACCAAGAAAGTGAAAGACCTCTATGAAAAAAATTATACAAGCTGAACAAGTTACTTGAAAAAAAATGCAGAAACCAGGAAGACAGTCCTTTTCATAAATCTGAAGAATCAATATAGGTGCTTACTAATATTATGCCACAGTAATCTACAAATTCATTGAAATTCCTACAAAAAAACAGCAATGTTCTCCACAGAAATAATTATAAAATTTATGCAGAATCACAAAAGACCCATATATTCTTATTAATACTGTACAAAAGGAATAACGTTAGACGCATCTTATTTCCTGACTCCAAAATATATTGGAAATCCATAATCACCAAACAGCATGGTACTGGAACACAGACATACAGGCCAAATGAATAGAATAAACAGAAAAAAACTTAACATACAGCCAACTGAGTTTTGACAAAGGTCACTGATCAAGCCTATGGAAAAAAAGACAGTTTTCAATAAATGGTTCTGGGAGAACTCAATATCCACCAAAATTCAAGTAAAACTAGATCATCTCTTACCAGTTATGTTTAACTCAAAATGGATTAAAGCCTTTAATAAAAAGGCCAAATTAATAAACCTACTAAGGAAAATGTAGGAGAACAACATGTTGGAGTGGACAAAGACTACTTAAATAAGACCCATGAGGCATACACAAAACCACCAAAAATAGAGAAACTTGATTATATAAGATAAAATATTTCTGAACAGCAAAGAAAATAAAAAACAGAATAGAGACACAATGACATTATAATATAAAAAAATCATAATCCAACACTGGTGGCTAAGTTGTGGATTCCCACATCACTGACCATGGTTCAAGTCCTGGACCAGGTGGCTCAAAAATGACAACAAAGAAATAGATAAGTAAAAATAATTATTTAAAAAGAATACTGTATTTTATAAGCATATACAATATCTTATAAACCAGGAATGATTTCAAAATGAAAGTATATGTATAATTATATTTATTTATATTTATCTTTTTATGTATACATATTTACTGATCATAATTTTATGTGTACTTACATGCAACGGGCAGCACAAGCACAGTAGGTTTATTTACACCAGCATTACTACAAACACGTGGGTAATGGGTTACTCTACAAGGTTATGACAGCTACAAGCATGCTAGGTTACAGAAATTTTGGGACTTCATTATAATCTTCTTGGACCCCATTAATACATACAGTATATCACTGAAATATACTGTTATGCAGTGCATTACTATATTGGTCAAGAAATATAACTTTCAACAGTCTGTAGCATAATCAGCACATACACACTAGCTGAGAGAAATTCATGGAGAGTTCTTTAGGAACCTGTAGTAGATTCCTGCCACACATTCCAGGTTTAAACTATGCATCAAGTGGATACTTACAGGAGTTGTCTGGGACCATGCTATATGAGCAACTCTAGAAAAAGGTACTGACTGGTTTGTGCTTTAGCAATCAGTAACAGTTACCAAGGTAGAGCACTGAGTGTTCATTTTCAGGTTAGTTGGGAAACACTATTATCTATGTGAAACCTGTTATATATGTGACCAATAAAGACTATCTCATGATTCATATCTCTTGAGAATTTAGCATGCTCCCCCCTTAAAGTCAATTCAAACCATGTAATAAATGTGTTTTTCCTATGGTATCAGAAAAAATAGAGACCAATTTGTACTCATCTCACAGGGCTCTAAGATCTGATAACTTGCCTATTTCACCATATCAATTTTATCTTGCTTTTTTTATACATTTCTCATGATGAATTTTATTATTTTTATTCTTCCATTTTAATTTATGAACCCTCATAATATTCCTAAATACAATGTAAAACAAGTGGGGAGATTAGTGAACAACTTACTGAAAGTGAATTCATTTCTTTAATCCTGGATAAATACAGCAGAAAAATAATGTAAGAGTTTAAGAATGGCTGTTTAAATAAATTATAGTACCCCAAAGAAAGAAATGTTCTTTCACTAAAATTTACATTATAGAAAACTCTTGGTCAGTATTAACTATCTTCTTATTAATATAGACATTCCATATTAGTATTTCCTCTAGAACAGTTCTTGCAGCTGTATGACTAAGCCCTAGAGAAAGTATGCATCCTGCAACCTAGTATTTTTGGCACATGACCATAAAGGAAAACATGTACATCATGAATATTGATGGTAGTACAATTTTCCAGTAATGTTTTCCAATGACAAATCTCTCTTATATCCATGCTGGATACAGGTACATGTTTCTTTCTTTTTTTTTCTTTTTTAGGTTTTTGCCATAGGGCGCATGTGCTTGCCAGAGAGAGAAAGGGAGAAGAAAACTGAGAAGTCACACCCAGAGGAGCCAGCAATGCCACAGTCCCTTCTCTTCTAGTCTGCTCTTTGGATTTTGGGCACACACATGCAACTGGTGTAATTTGCAAGACACTAGGATCAGGACTCAAGCAGATACTGTGGTAGTTAAGATGCTAGACACCCACATGGCCAACCATGGTTCAAGTCCCAGACCTGGTGGGCTAAAAAATCATGCTAGACTGGGGCTGCCAGATGGCATGGCACTTAAGCGTGCTGGACTCCCACGTGGCCAACCATAGTTCAAGTCCTGGCTTCGTTTCTTGCTTTCCCTCTCTCTCTCTCTCTCTGTCCCTCCCTGGTCAAACTGGAAAACAGTAGTAAAGATAAAATAATTCTTTAAAGAAAATCATGCTGGGCACATGTGCATGCATGCCCAAAATTCCAGCAGGAGAATGGAAAAGGGACTGTG
>NW_006159748.1:138336-139304 GCF_000334495.1 Tupaia belangeri chinensis
ATTTCAGGTCTTTTTGTGTCAATGCACAAGCTGATTCATAAAAGTCCAATATCTCCAACATGCTGTTAATAACAAACAAGATGTGGTACAGCAGGTGGCATGGATTAGGGCCCTGGATCCCAAATGGCCAACTGCCTGGTTCAAGTCCCAGACACTTGAAAATCACAATGGGTGAGTGTGCATGCATACCCAAATTCTCAAGAGGAGATTGGAGAAGGAGGACAAAAAGGGACTACAGTGTTGCCACCAATCGAGGGTGATTTCTCTCTCTCTCTCTCTATCTTGACAACATACATGTCATATAGCCAAAGAGAGAGAGAGAAAAAAAGAGAGAGAGAAAAAGAAAGAAAATTGTCAGAATATGCCCTGGACTTGGCTCAATCTAAGAGGAAACAGAAAGAGACAAAGGTGGCCTGAGACTAAGGCAGCCCAAGCAATTTGTGCTGCCCAGACAAACTGGGCACATTTATTATAGGGCAAAGCAACACCACATACATGTATTTCATGACATTCCATAGATAAACTGATATGTTACAGACAATAAGAAGCAGGTAACAAATCTATAAGGGCTTAGATATACTGGGCTGGGTGTATCCCTTGATAATAATCATATCAAAGAGAAATCCCATTAAACTTCTTATCTAGTGGAGAGAAGCCTAGCTGCAGGTGTGGGGAAGATACATCTTTAAAACATAAAAGAGATGTTGCTAAGGCTAAAGAATCTTGCCATAGGGCAGGCACCACCAGGCCCAGAGAAGGCTAAAGAATCTTACAGAGGCAAAGCAGGGATTGGACTTTGCTAGCTGGGGTCAAGATGTTTCCTGAATTCCAAAAGATGTGTCTATTGAAAAGCCCCTAGAAGGTAAACTAGTTCAACCACTGTGGAGAACAATACGAAGGTTCCTCAAAGATCTACAAATAGAACTACCATTTGATCCAGCAATCCCACTTCTGGGTATTTACCCAAA
>NW_006159748.1:140310-145518 GCF_000334495.1 Tupaia belangeri chinensis
GAGACATTAAGATTTCAACATGACTTTTGCCTGTACAGGTGTGCTTTGGACCCTTCCCCCACCACACCCCTCACCATAAACCCCCAAGGTGCAAAACCCAGTGGCAATGAGAAAGAGTGGGCATAGAAGGACCACATGTCTCAGACATCTTGCAGCTTCCTTTTGCCCACAGACGTGTGCTTTGTACCTCCCTTGCCTCACTTTCCTGCCTCCCCTTCACCATAAGCCCCCACAGTGTAGGAGCTGGTGGCAGTGAGAGAGGGAATGCTGAGAGGTAACACAGAACACAGCACATCTTTGACTTATTGCTGCTGCATTCCCTCCCCTAGTTCCCACCCACTGCCCAGGTTTGCATTGGAACCTCCCCCACGTGCCTCTCAGCCATAGACCATGTGGTGCATGTGCCTCAGCAGTCAGAGAGAGTGAGCATAAAACAACCACACCGCTAAGATGTCTTGCTCAGACCTTTTTTTCTGACTCTCCCTATGCACCCCTCTGCCACAAGTATAGGAGTCAGCAGCAAGAGAGATAGAGAAACAGAGAATGAAAGCACGAATTCACACATCTCAAGATTTTCTGCTGCTACCTTTTAGCCTGCACAGGTATGCTTTGAGTCCTCCTCCCCGATAAGCCACCCATTTCATAGAAGCCCATGTCAGAGAGAGAGAGCGAGCAGAAAGAACACACTTCTCAGACTTCAGCTGCTGTCTTTTGCACTGGTGTACTTTAGACACTTTCAACTCTTCAACTTGTTTGCCTTAAATCTTCATGGTGCAGAGGCCAATGGCAACAAGAGACAGGGAGAGTGAGCACAGAAGGGCAGTGCATCTCAGCCTTCTTGCTGCTACCTGTTACACTGGTGTGCTTTGGACACACATCCCTCACCCATTCTCCTCCACCTTAAGCCCTCACTGTGCAGAAGCCAGAGACAGTGAAAATGAATGAGCTCAGAAGGACCACATGTCTGACTTCTTCCTGTTGCCTTTTGTCCACACAGATTTCTATTGGGAACTTCCCCTCTCTGCCACTCCATTTTAAGTCTCCAAGGTGTAGGAGCTAGGGGCAATGAAAGAGAGAAAGGAACAGCATGTGTCAGACTTGCTGTTGCATTTTGCCTGCACAGGTGTGCTTTGGATCTTTCCCCCACACTTCACCCCTCTGCCATAAATCCTCACATTGCAAGAGCCAGCAGTCATCAAAACAGAGATAAGAGTAATCTCTGAAGGACCACATGTCTCAGACTTCTTGCTGCTGCGTTTTGCCCATGCAGGTGTACTTTGGACTCTCCACAAACTGCACCCCTCTGCCATAAATCTCCAAGGTGCAGAAGCCAGGGGCAATGAGAGAGACAGAAAGAGAAAGTAAAGAAGAATTTATCTCAGACTTCTTGTCTCTGCCTTTTGAAAGCCCAGATGTATTTTGGAACCTCCCCCATGACCCAGGCTCTCTACCATAAGCCTCTGATGCAGGTGTCAGTGGCAGTGAGACAGAGAGTGAGTGCTGAAGGACTACACATCTCCAAGTTGTAGCTGCTGCCTCTTCCCTGTGCAGGTGAGCTTTGAATTCTCCCCCCACGTATCCCTATGCCATACACCCCCATGGTGCAGGTGTCAGTGACAGCAAAGGAGTGGGGAAGAGAGGACACAAAAGGGCCTTGTATATCCATCTCTGATTTCTTGCTGCTGCCTTTTACCTGCCCAAGTATTCTCTAAATCCTTTCCATGCCCTGAGTCACTCTGCTTTAACCACCCCAGCTCCCAGTGCAGAAGACAGCTACAATAAGAGAAAGAGAGAGAGAGAGAGCGCACACACAGGACAGTGCATCTCAGATGCCTTGCTGCCGCATTTGCCTATGAAGCTGCACTTGGGATCCTCCTCTCCCTCCCCTCCCTGGCAGCCCCTCTCCCTGGCAGCCCTCTGACGTAAGCCCACAAGGTGAAGGAACCAATGGCAGTGAGAGAGAGAGGAAGCATAAGGACCTTGTATCTCAGACTTCTTGCTGATGCCTTTTGTCTTCCTGCAGGAGTGCTTCTGGACCTCCCTCACAACCACCCCCAGTCCCTCCACCATAAGCCAACCCCCTTGCAGGAGCCAGTGACAAGGAGAGAATGAGTATAAAAGCGAGTATCTCAGACTTCTTGTTGCTGACTGTGCTGGTGGGCTCTGAATCCTCCACTTCCCCCACATTCCTCAGCCTTAAGCCTCCAAGTTGTAGGAGCCAGTGTCAATGAGGGACACAGACAGAGGGAGACAGAGAATAAATGCAAAGGATTGCTCATCTCAGACTTCTTGCTGCTGCCATTAACTTACAGAGATGGGCTTTGGGCCCTCCCAACCCTTTGTGTCTCTGCTATAAGCCCCTAGGATGCAGGAACTTATGGCAGCAAGAAATGGAGGGTATGGGGAACAGTAGTTAGCATAATGCCTATATTGCTGGACTCCCACGTAGTCGACTGTGGTTCGCATCCCAGACCTGATGGCTTAAACTCACGCTGGGCGCGTGTGCGTGTGTGCCCAAGATCCTGAGAGGAGAATGGAGGAGAAGGGACTGTTGTGGCCATCCCCGCTGGGAGGTGATTTCTCATTTCTTGCTTTCTATTTCTGTCTTTCTGGTGAGTGCATGCACCCTATAGCAAAAACCTTTCAAAAAAAAAAAAAAGAGGGTATGTGCAGAAGGACCACATATCTCAGATTTCTTGCTACTTCCTTTTGCTGTGCAGGTGTACTTTGTGCCCTTTCCCTCGGCACACCTCCACCATGAGTCCCCATGATGCTAGAGCCAGTGGCAGTGAGAAAGAGAAAGAGAGTGAGTTAACGTGCAAGGACCACGTGTCTCAAAGTTCTTGTGCTGCCCTTTGTGCTTGCATATGTGTTTTGACCCTCTGCAATCCCCACAACCCTACTCTCTAAGCTCCCATGGTGCAGAAGTCAGTGGCAGTGAGGGATGAAGAGAGTGTGACATAAGACTGGAGCATCTCAGACTCCTTCATGCTGACTTTTTCCATCATAAATGTACTCTGGATATTCCCTGCACATTTTCACCTTAAACATCCACAGTCCAGGAGCCAGCAGCACTGAGAGGCAGGGAGAAAAAAAAAAGAACCCCATATCTCAGACATCATACTGCAGCCTTCTGCCAAAATAAGTGTGCTTTGAAATTTCTGTTCCCCACTCCTTGCATGCCTCTGTAATAAACCCCCAGGTTGCAGTGGCCAGTGGTAGCCAGAGGGCACACCTGTGCATTCCCAGAAGGACAGCACATCTCAGACTTCATACTGCTACATTTTGCCCATGTAGGTGTGCTTTGGACTGTCCCCACACCTCACCCCTCCGCCAGAAGCCTCATGATGTAAAAGCCCATGGCAGTGAGACAGAATAGAGTGATCTCAGAGTCCTTGCTGTTGCCTTTTGCCCACACAGGTTTGCTTTGGACCCTCTCACCACTCATATGCCCATGCTGGTCTGAGTCAGGGGCAACAGAGAGTGAGCACAGAAGGGTGGAGCTCCTTCCTTCTGCCTTTTGCCCATGCTGGGGTGCTTTAGACTCTCCACATCGCACGCCCTTCTGCCTTAAGCTCCTAAAGTACATGTATTAGCATTGGCAAGAGAGACAGACAGAGAGAGAGTGAGCACAGGAGGATCTCAGACCTCTTGCTGCTACCTTTGGCAAGTCTAGATGTGCTTTAAAATGCCCCACCACCACCACTCTGCTCTCCACCATAAGTCCCCACTGGCAGTGACAGTGAGACAGTGAGAGTGAGCACTGACTTTCATACTTTTTGTTGCTGCCTTTTCCCCTGTAGAGATTAACTTTGGCAACTTCCTCTACAGCCCCTCTGCCATAGCCCTCATGCGCAGGAGCCAGTGATAGCAAGAAAGAGTGAATGGAGAACTACTTTGCATCTCAGACTTCTTGCTGTTGCCTTTTGCCTGCACAGGTGTGGTTTATAACCCCCTCCTTCCCATACTTCCTTAAATCCCCCACCTTGCAGGAGTCAGGAACAACAAGTCAAATAGAGAGCATGAGTGCAGAAGGACCTCATGTCTCAGTGTTCTCAATGCTGCCTTTTGCCTGCACAAGTGTGTCCTCTGCCATAACTGACACAGTGCAAGAGCCAGGGGCAGTAAGAAAGAGTGAACACTGAAAGTCAGTACATCTCAGTATTCTTGCTTTTGCCTTCTGCCTGAGCAGGTGTGCTATGGACACTCTCCCCAATGCACTTCTGCAGTAAGCACTCATGGTGCAGGAGCTAGGAACTAGTAGTAGAGAGAGAGCGAGCAAAAGAGAAAACACAGAGTGAGCCTATTAACTACACATCTCAGACTTCTTGCTGCTACCTTTGCCTGAACAGCTGTGTTTTTGACCCTTTGTGTTTTTGACCCTGCACCTTAAGCCTCCATGGTTCAGGAGCCAGTGGCAATAAGAGACAGATTCAGCATAGATGGATTGTACCTCTCACTCAGATTTCTTGCTTCTGCCTTTAGCTTGAGCTGGTGTGCTTTCAATCCTCTGCCATACCCACTCTAACTTAACCCCCCAATGATTCAGGACTAAGAGGCAGCAATAGAGAGACAGGGAGTGCAGAAGGACCAGGCCTCTCAGACTTCTTGCTCCTTCTTTTGTATGCCTTAGTTTGCTTTGAGATTGTAGTTAGCTGATTTGTACTTCCTTCTTTATTTGAATCAGCTCCAAGTACAACGAATTCTGAGAGATTGAGATAGAAACCAACATCTAAAGCTGGCTACATTTACCCTTCTTGGATTGATAGAAAAGGCCATTTTACAAAAACACACCTGAGAAGTAGAGCTCATCTTCCCCACCAACACTACAAAATCAACTCCAAAAAATTAGGAAGGAGTGTGTAAGAGTATGTAATCCATTAGATGACTAAAAACCAGTGCAGATACAAGAGATAAGAAAAAAATAAAACATCTCTCCCTCAAGGGAACAGAAAAAATCCTCCTCAACCAAAGAGTACAAAAGAAGTCACAGAAATATCAGAAAAAGAATACAGAATGTTCAAAGTGACAAAACTGAATGAGATGAAAGAGGAAATGGACAACCATCTCCAGATGAGGAAATCATTCCAAGACTTGAAAAAGAATTCCTTAAAGAGACAAACACCATAAAAAAAAGAATTGAACAGAACTCCTACAGATAAGGACTGTAACACACACACAAAAAAAAAATTAAAAAAAAAAAAAAAA
>NW_006159748.1:146174-146933 GCF_000334495.1 Tupaia belangeri chinensis
TTGAAGAAAGCTTTCCAAACCTAGAGAAACATTCAGACATTAGACCCAACAAACACAAAGGACCCCAAATGGAATAAACCTAAGAAGATTCTCTCGATGGTACATCATAGCCAGATTGAACAAGATAAAACACAAGGTTCTAAAAATGGCAAGAGAGAAATGTAGTTATTTACAAATTGTTATCCTACTAGGCTACCCTCAGACCTCTCAACTGAAACAATGCAAACAAGGAAAGAACAAGAAGACATATTCAGAACACTTGAAAGGAAGACAATTTCAACCAATACTATACCATGTGAGAGTATTCTTCAAATTGGAAGAACACAAAAATATCATTTCCAGATAAAAAAAAAAAGAAAACTGAAAAAATTTATCAACACTAGACCAGATATTCACAAAATATTGAAGGGTATACTATATCAGGAAAACTAAAAAGGCACAAACAGAAATAAGAGAAAAAAGAAACTGGAAGGTGGCTAACAAAATGGCAGTGATAAGTCAGTAAATATCAGTAGGTGGCTAACAAAATGGCAGTGATAAGTCAGTAAATATCAGTAATTGTGTAGAATGTTAGTAGATTAAATACTCTAATTAAAAGATACACATAGACTGAAAGTAGAGGGCTAGAAATTATGTATTTATTACAAGTAAATACACAAATACCATTTACAAACTCAATAGTAATTAAAGTGAAAAATTAAAATCAGCTTCAAGTAACACCAGTGCCTTAATTATCATGCCATCTTCTGGTCCCACTCT
>NW_006159748.1:149047-151776 GCF_000334495.1 Tupaia belangeri chinensis
ATGTTCAGGTATGCCCAAAATCCTGAGAAGAGAATGAAGAAGAAACTGAGACATGGCCATATTTCTGGTTTGAAATTTCTCCTTCCTTCCTTCCTTTTCTCCCTTCCTTCCTTCTTCCTTTCTCTCTCTCTCTCTAGCAAGCACCCATGACCTATAGCAAAAACTGCAAACAAAACAAAACAAAACATAATGCAGGTCTAGCTTGGAGTCAATAACAAATGTAACTGCAGTCTTGGAAGGCATATGGTTAACCATGACTTTGGATCCCCAGGTCAGTCTAAAATCAAGCCTGTGAATGAGTGCACATGCCTAAGATCCTGATGAGAGACCTGGGGAAACACGGTAATGAATCCCTGTATGGGCTTCTCTCTTTCTCTCAATCTTGAGTGGACATGCATGCTCTATCATGAATAAAATAAACCGAAAAAAGAACATGCATAGAAATCAAAGTTTGGCAAGCTTTTGCCCACTAGTGCTGCCATTCTTTCTTTATTGTTTTAGGTTTTTGCCATAGGGTGCATATGCTCATTGGAGAGAGACAGAGAGAAGGAAAGGGAGAAATGGTGATAGACATACCACAATCCCTTCTCTTCTATTCTCCTCTTGGGATTTTGGATATGTGCACACACACATGCCCATTATGATTTACAAGCTGCCAGGTCCAAGACTCAAACCAGAGTTAGCCCATGTGGGAATCCAGTGCCTAAACCACCACATCACCTGCTCACAACAGCGCTTCACTTCTTAGCAGAGTCATTATTGAAAAATCCTAAGGCTAAATTGGTGGATACAAGGACCTCACCGAGAGTAAGCACGAACCACTAGACAGAAAAGGAAGTCATCTGAAATGAATCAGACTCTCTTGAGGCACCACATGACTAAAGCCTCACTTGCCATCCAGTCAATCAGAATAGAAACTACCCAGCTGAACTCACCCCAAAATATAGACCCAAAGACCCTTGAGCAAATAAATTGGTAGTTTTTACAATACTTACTCCTTACACAGAAAATGCTAAACAATACATTTAAACCCCAGCAATGTTTTTAACAATATCATATGAGACAGAAAGTCTTAAATACATGTCAGATACAATCAGTAGAACTTCACAGCCATATGTAAGACTTTTGAAAACCTACAGAGCTATTTTGTGTACATTAGTAGATGAAGTTTTAAGATTTCTACATCCTGTAAATCTCTGCATATTAAAAAAAGAGAGAGAGAGAGAAAAAGAGAGAGACAGTAGATAGCGTAGCAGTGATGTCACTGGACTAGACTTAGACTATCACATGGCTGACCACTGTTTGAGTACCAGGCCTGGTGTCTTAAAACTCACACTGGGTACAAGTGCATGCATGCCCAAGATCTCTGAAGGAGAAAGGAGGAGAAGGGACTGTGATGTGACCATCCCCCCAGGGAGAGATTTCTTACTTTTCTTCCCAATGTCTCAGTCTCTCTCTGACGTGCACATGTGTACTAAGGAAAAAACTCCTACACACACAAAAAAAATTTAATTAATAAAACATAAGGATTTGCTACTCATGCAAGAGTACTGCATTACATTTTATTTATTTTAAAAATTGGTTTGGTTTAAACTAAAAGAGTCACATAGTCTAATTTTCCTATTTTATATAACATAAAATAGGCTCTTATGGGTCACTGAGAAGCACTGTAGTTAAGGTAGTGGATTTCACATGGCTGAGTATGTGGTTCAAGTCCCAGACCCAGTGGCATGAAAACCATGCCAGGCATATGAGTAAGTGAGTAAATGTGTGTGTACACCAAAAATCACGGGAGAGAGGAGGAGAAGGTATTTCAGAACTGGCCATCCACTGAGTTCGGGGGGTGGGGGGACGTATCTTAGAACTCACACTCGGAACATGTGCATGCACGCTCAAGATCTCAGAAGGAGAAAGGAGTAGCAGGGACTGTGGTGTGACCATCCCCCTAGGGAGAGATTTCTTACTTTCCTTCTCATTGTCTCGGTCTCTGACATGCATATGTGTACTAAGGGAAAAACTACACACACACACACACACACACACAAATAGTTCTAAAGAATATTACTTTCAGACTAGAATTCTATGCTCAGCCAATGCAGTCAAATATGTAAGAGTAGAATAAATCATTTTAAATATTCTCTGTAAACATCTTTTCCACACCTGTTGTAGTTAAGGTGCTTAAGCTGTGGATACAACGTGGCCGAGTATGTGGTTCAAGTGCCAGATCCAGTGGCATGAAAACAATGCCAGTCACATGAGTAAGTGAGTGAATGTGTGTGTACACCCAAAATCACAGGAGAGAGAAGGGATTTCAGAATTGGCCATTCCCCAAGGTTGGGGTGGGTGGGTGGGAGGAATTCTTTCTGGTGAGAGTGTGTGTCCCACACCAAAAATATCTTTAAAAAACAGAAGAAATAAAGGCTGTAATAATTTTCTGCAGAATTTATCATCTTAATAAGACATTATTGTTCTTAAGTAGAAAACTCCTTGAAACCACTTAAGTCACAAAATTTGTTGAGGGATAGGAAAGTTATTGAAAGTCATGTTTGTGTTAACCTCAATGTTACACACAAAAAACTGGGGACCAGCAGTTAGTGTAATGGCTATGTTGCTGGACTCCCATGTAGTTGACCATGGTTTGAGTCCCGGATCCAGTAGCTTAAACTCATGCCGGGCACTTGTGCACGCATGCCCAAGATACTAAGAGAAGAATGCTGCCTTGGTAACAG
>NW_006159748.1:152529-152892 GCF_000334495.1 Tupaia belangeri chinensis
CCACCAGGTCTGAGACTCAACCCGTGGTCAGCCATGTGGGAATCCAGCGCCCCTATCCACCACGCCATTTGCCAGCCCCCAAACTCTCTATCCCTTCTAAAAATTGGTCCAAACCTCTGAGCAGCATCCAGTGCTTTAGGAGAAGGTAGGATTATCCAAATTCTATCTACTCTAGAAAGAAAGATCAATAATTACTTCAGGTAATCTGAATTTTTTTCTCTTTCCCAGGCTCTTCTGCCACTGCTCTGAAGTACTAATACAGTATTCAGGCCATAGGGGTGTTCTTTCAGGTGAGATTCCTACCTGTATAATTTTCTAACTTCACAATGCTTACTTTATTTTAAATAAAATGGTACTATTCAC
>NW_006159748.1:153068-155032 GCF_000334495.1 Tupaia belangeri chinensis
ACAATCCCTTCTCTCCATTCTCCTCCTGGAATTTTGGACACAAAGGTATATGCACAAAGTGTGATTTTCAACCTGTCAGGTGTTGGAATGAAGGAAAGGCTTCCACTTTCTTCAGCCAAGTGGGAGTTCAAAACCATAACCACTATACCACCTGATAGCCCCTAAAAGTTTTTAAATTTACCCAATAGTGGGCCAGTCAGTGGCACTGAGGGAAAGGCTGCTGGATTCACATGCAACTTTGTAGTTTGATTCCCAGATCCAGTGGCTTGAAAATTACATCCAGAGTATGTTCACATGTGCCCAAAATCCCAAGAGGAAAATGGAGAAGGGATTTAGGCATGCCCACGCCCCTGGGGGGTGATTTCTCCTTCCTCCCCACCTACCCTGCCCATCTCTGTATCTCTCAGGCAAGCACTTGTATCCCATAGCAAAAATCTTAAAAGAAAAAAAGTAACTTACACAGGAGTGCTAGGCAAGTCAAAGAAATGCAGGAGGGGACCAGAGGCTTCACTCACTTTAAGACACCAAGACACCCCACAAATACAGCTGCCGTAGGAACACTATTGTCTGCAAAGACTCCAGTTATTTCACTGGGAAACTGGGGGCATTTCACTAGTACTAGAAATAGGCTCGGATTACAGATGAGTAAACTTAATGAGATACAGCGTAGCTTCCAGGATATGAAGTGCTAGGTGTACAGACCCAACACCTGGGCAGGTTCTTCTCTGCTGGTCACAAAGAATTAGAAATGTGGACAAAAGGAGAGGATAGTAAGCAAAGTTTATTAGAAAAGAGTCAAAGCTTCCAGCTAAGCAAATGGGTATACCTAGGATGTCAGAATGGGTCCTGACAAAAAAAATTTTTTTTTAAAATGTGGAAATTAATTTTGTCTAAGAAGATGGAGAAAAAAATACTCTAAAATGCAAAGCCAGCACAAGAGTTTTGTGCCACCAGGAGTCTTAAACTAATCACTGTCCTTGAGTTGGACACTGTGTTCAGGACTACAGCCAGTTTGTCTATTTCTAACTAGTCAGCAAGTGCTCATAAATTTCTTCAAATATGAAAGAAGAGTTTATTGTTCAAGGTCCTTCCCTCTGCTGCTCTCCAGACCAAGAGAGACTACATTTTTCATTTGGAATGTAGTAATGATATGGATAATGCTACTTTCAGCTGTAATTATCTTAAGCAAGCTGCAAGCAGCTTTTCATCCAAGCAAGAAGCAAGAGCTAATAATTTATGTCTGCTGAGAGTTGTGAATGTATTCTTATTAAAGGCTTCACTGTACTAACTCCAGTTGTCCCCTAACCTCCAATCCGTGGACTCCTCACCCTACCTACCTAACCAGAGAGCTTACTCCTCTCTCATCAGGATCCTGTAGCAGAGCTGGAAGCTGAACTCCTGGTCCTCTGACCCCCTGGCTCCTCAACCTGAAGCAGGAGAGCCTCCATTGTGAACTCTATATTGGAATCTTGCTTAGAACTTTTTGTGTAAACAAGAGTGATTAACATTCTTGCTGTCTTTACTAAATAACCTGAAACCCCCTACCTTGAGAACTTCCTTAGTGATAAGCTCCTTGCCCCAAGCCATGAAGCCCATTAAGAGCCCATTGTGTTTAGGCAGAGGACTGGAAAGTGCCCTTAGTAATTAGTAACCTGCTTGATCAGGCTTCTGTGACTGCTTTCCATTGGGATCCCCTCTCCCTTACTTCCCCGCCCCCTCCTTAATGGTTACTGTTTCTGCTACAGCAGTGCAAATGTGCTTTTTGTTTTTACAAGCACCCTTCTCCCTACACTCGGGGCTGCGGGGTGTTTGAGAGACAGGAGAGCTGCCCAGTCACTGGTAATAACGACTCCTATAACTTGGCTATGACTGGGTGTCCTCTCCTTTCTCGCTGGTCAAAATATAACAAACCGACCCCGTGCCCAGCTTGGACTAGGCAACACCATTCCGTAGCATCTGGAGTC
>NW_006159748.1:159077-161326 GCF_000334495.1 Tupaia belangeri chinensis
TCAAAGGTCTGGGGGCTCAGACAGATCCTGGGGCCTCACCGGGTGGGACTCCTCCAGACAATAAGGGTCAACAGGTTATGTGGTGGTTAGTGTTGGATTTCCACAGGGGTAAAACATGTCTAGTCTTGGAACAGGCAGCTTGCTTTCTCACTTTTTCTATCTCTCCATCTCTCTCTGATAAAATTTAAAAGTAGTAATTAATAAAGTAAGTAATGCCTCCAAAAAAAGTAGAAAATGGAGACCATAATACACATTTGCGTGCGTAGACCTCACCTTGGGCTCACCTCTAGTAATAGACCAAGAAGCAATCTCTATTCTCTCCCTAGAATGGTAAATTTTCCAGAAACATGGAAAAGAGACTCAGTGTTGTGAGTTATTTCCAACATTGGTGATGTATTGCAGTTTTCAGTGTTCAAGTTTATCCTTTTCTTGTTATAATTATTTCTAAGAGAATAATTGACCTAAGGGGCCAACTCTGTGAAGTTAAGGTAACCCGATCCCACACAGCAGACTGCATAGTTCAATCCCTGTATCTGGCTTGAGAAGCATGTGCAGTGTGTATGAAGTCATAGCCAAAATCTTAAAAGAAGGAATAGGTGGAGGGTAAATGGCTACAGAATGACTATGGCCCATTTGAGGTGCTTTCTCACTTTACCTTTTATTTTCCTCTTCACTTAAAGAATATGTATTTTGGCAATGTTAAAATAATTTAAAAATATAATTTATTTTTATAAATTTATCTTATATTGTGTTACTTTTCTGAACTTGTTTATTCATACTAATAGTCTGTAGCCAATTCCTAGTGATTTCCTAAAAATTGTGTCATGTCGTCCACAAATAAAGGTAACTTGATGTATTCCTTTCTAATATAAATGCATTTTATTTATTTCTGTAGTGACTCCTCACAGTAGTTGGCCTTTGAAGTTCCTATTGAGCACGCACTTTTAGAGACCCTGCAAGGAGGAAAGTGTGCCCTTCTGTGGTGGTAGGGGCCATAGGCTTCTTCTCACACTCCCTATTGTGTGCACACATGTCCTAACCATACCACTTTGTCTAACTGGTGTATATGCTCCAGCCACTGTCTCAGTGTGCAGGGCTGCTCATAGCACCTCAGAGGCGCACATATACAAGCACTGTTGTTTCTCAGGATAGTCTATTTGGCAGTGGATCTGCTTTCAGTGTGGCACCATGCTGCAGCTAACTGGGGCCCAGATGGTGAAGTGACCCCTATGCATGTTCTTTCTTCAGATTAGTGCAATTTTGTGGGCATCAGAAATATCTTATGTTGGGATGATCAGGAACGTCAGGGCTCTTCTGTAACTAGGACCGTGGTCCCTGGTGACAATGGGAACACGAGGGACCTCTCACTTACTGTGTCCAAGCACTGAGGTATTTCTCGCATCTCAAACTATGCCAGAGTGCAGACACTAGAATAAATACCAGCTTTCCAATGTACACACATCAACACACACACAACCATGAAGAATAACCAGGAGAATGTGATGTTACCCCATGGACAAAGTAAAATGCAAGGATTGACAGTAAAGGGAAGATGCAAAATCTGCTTGACAGAGATTTCACAGTCATGGTTTTGAGGAACCACAACACACTTAAAAGAAAATACACAGAAACATTTCAACACACTTTTGATGTATATGTGGCAAGGTTTTAAAAGAGCTTTGGGGGAGGGAAATACTGTGAGTGTCTTTGAAATATACAATCTTCTGTGGTTGCTGTTTTAGTATTTATATTTTGAGTTTTACTTGTAGTCATATATTTATTTAATTATTTTTTCAGCATGTAATTATTCAGCAACTCACTGCCTCAGCATTAGTTTCAGTACCTGGATACCTATTAATGAATACAATAATTTAGACCTGGCTGTAACTATGCAGAATACATCTAATCTCTAACTATATTAAAGTCTATAAAGAAAATTATAGCTTTCTATAAAAGAGAAAAACAGTTGGTCACAACACCAACCACACTCTGGGGAGTCTGAAGGATTTACATGGGAAGAGTGACAGTAAAGCAGATTATGAAGAAGAAACAGTATTTGGGGATGATGGAAAATCTTATCCAAAGACCACAGCAGAAAATCTTAGGTACAAATATAGAAGGGAAGTAAGGCCCATCAGCATGAAGAATAGTAGAAGAGGGAAGGGAATGTAAAAGAGGGTTGAAAAGGTAGACATGATCTTATTGAATATCTTGGGTTTTACCTCAGAGAAGTGAGGAAGCCTTGAAAT
>NW_006159748.1:162067-169413 GCF_000334495.1 Tupaia belangeri chinensis
TGCTACAGTACATTGGTTATCAAATGCTTCTGGAAACTTCCCATGCTAAATCCAATGCCAACTTTGTTTTGCTTTATTATTCTTTGGCATTTGGTAGGTAATCTGTTTTATTTCTGTGGTTACTGTGAGAAAATAAAATCCCCTTTAGTCTTCATACAGACAACAGAACACTTAACAACAGATTATTTCATCATTATAATTTACTTAGGACTCATTGGACATTTTAAAAGTGAAAAGAAAGCAAACATCTGGCTCTAGTTTGGAAATTTATCCTTCACTAGTTTTCCACATTTATAGTTTTTTTTTTCATTCACAGTGCTTTCCTTTTGGAATGTTTAGTGGTTGTGACTACTCAAAATAACATTTTTTTCAGTTTTTGCTGTAGGGCAAATGCACTCTCCAAAGAGAACAAGATAGTGAGAGGGAAAGTGAGAAATCATCTCCCAGGGGAGAATGCTATGTCACAATCCCTTCTCCTTTATTCTCTTCATGGGACTTTATATACATACACACACACACACACACACACACACACACACATGTGTCCAGCATGATTTTTAAGATACCCTGTCCAGGACTTGAACCACAGTCAACCATGTGGGAGCCCAGCACCTTCACCACCACACCACCTGCTAGCCCCAATAGCATCCATTTTTAAAGTTACTTTTGTGCTTTTCCTTCCTCACTCTCTTCTGTTTTCTTGGCAATTTTCTTATTACTACTTTCCAATTAGCCTATCCTCTTATTACTTTGTTCATCCCTGCTCCTAGTATTTTTTCCCTCTGCATATAATGTAAAAATTTTATTTCAGTTAGTGTGTCTTATTTTCATGATTTTTTATTTTTATGTATCATATTAATTTCTTCTTAATTTACATTGGCTTTTTTTTTTATATGCTCAATAGTGAGAGAGACAGAGACAGAGAAAGAGAGGGAAAATGAGAAATCAATCCTTGGGGGTGATGGCTACACTGCAGTCTTTTCTCTGCTATTCTCCTCTTGAGATTTTGGGCATCTACACACATGCACCCAGCATGATTTTAAAGGCACTGGGTCTGGGACTCCAACCTGAGTTGGCTATGTAGGTTCCATTGCTTTCACTTTTAAGTCACCTGCTGGCCGGCCTTGTTTTGTCTTGTTTATTTCAACATATTTCATTCAATTTGTACAATATTATTTTCTTTATTTCTTTTTTATTTATACCTTTTTGGAAAGGCCACAAGCTACCGGCTCCATGAAGTGACAAATTGGTCCTTGTTTTCTAAAATACTCTAGGTATTTATAAAGAAATACATGTTCATGAAATTCTGAATGATAATCAACAAAGCCTGAGTCATTGGTAATTGGGAACTCCCACAGCTTTTCTTCTTTTGCACACTGGATCATCTCTTCAAACCCATTTGGAATAAGCTGTTCATTGACTCTGGCAACCTGCTTAGCAAATTCCACATCCCAAAGTGAAGGCCATGTCTCTGGTTCAGGTGCTTCTTCAGTAACTGCCTTAGTGTCAAAAATACTAAGTCTCTTCCTCTTGAATGTATTTCTCCTAAGAAGTTTTCTAAGATCAGTCATCCTCTCCTGGCCAAGGTCACTGTCTAATCCTCCATCAAACTGAATCTGATGCTCTGGTCTTGTACTAACTCTAGCTGTAACAGATCTGGCAACTTTCATATCTGATATTATGTTCCTGACACTAATTTTAGGTCTCTTTCCATCTACCTGTGCCCTCACGTCTTTCTCATGCTGCTCGAGTTGCCTAAGCAGTTCTGATTTGGTCCTCTGCTTGTTGAAAGGGAGGGATTCTGCCACAGCAGATGGAGCTGCCACCAACTCAGGACTGAGCTGCTCCTTTCACTTCTTTGGTGTATCTTCTGTAGTTTTCTTAAGCCTGCCAATTGTAACCTCCAAATTTGCAAGTGGTCTTCTGTTAGGTGGCTTTGTTGTTTGTACATTTACAGTACTTAATTCAAATTTCATGCTCTTAATATCTAACAAGTCTTTTTTTGTATTTTCTTTGACATTGTCTTTGCTTTCTGGTTTTGAAAATCTCATTGGTTGGAACAGACTGCTCACCTTTCTTGCTGTAGATAACACTGTTGGTACCAAAATTCTTTTGGATATTATTTTTTGTCCTTACTGTTCTTTGTGGAGCAGCCAGTAGCACAACCATAGCCACCATTGCCTCCAGGCTTCCAGAAGACAAAGGATTATGGTAAAGCAGACAAAGAGGTAGGAATGCTGAGATTCTAGGTAACATTGCCAAGAAACACACTTAATATAAAAGATCCTTTATTTCTTTAAGGAATTTAAATATACATGGTGTAAGTTCATATTGAGATTGCCCTGCTAGTGCTATTTTTTTCTAAGTAAACTTATCTACCAAGCGGCGATTATTGGGCTTTCCTTTGTACTTAGTAGTGATTATTGGGCTTTCCTTTGTACTTTTAATTTTCTTCATAAAATTTTAATTTACCAAGTTAAATTTAAGGATTTTTCTCACTCTTTAGATTTTGTCTTTCTCTATCAGCCTTGGAAATTCCACCCCAAGACTTGGTGTCATATTTAAAATTGTAAATCATATCTGGGGTTACTCAAGACCTGGATTCCTTATTCCAAGGTCCAAGGTGTTACTTTTCAAATCAATTGCATTGCTCTGCATTTTTCTCCAGCCCCATATTGATGTCAGGAACCCTGACTCCTCTTCTACACTTATCTATATCCTTGTAAATTAGTCTATATAATCTCGAAGACAACAATTGAGATTTCTTTTTGGGAAACTGAGAAAACCAGGGTTTCCGATACCAAATAAGGAAATGAGAAGAGAAAAATTCAGTACTTGCAGAGTTTTCTTGGGTTTATCTTGAACTGTATGAGGATCTATTTTTCTTTTGGTTTAGAGAGATATTTTTTGCTATACTGCATATGCACTTGCAGAGAGACAGAAAGAGACAGAGAGACAGAAAGCAAGAAACCTCCCCCCTCCTGGGAATAGCCATGCTGCAATTCTTTCTCTTTCATTCTCCTCTTGAGATTATGAGCGCACATGCACATATGACATGTGAGTTTTAAACCACCAAGTCTGGGACTTGAACCATGGTTGACTACATGGGAGTCCAGTAATGTAACCATTACACCGTTTGCTAGTACTAGGATCTATTTTTCTTATGAGATTAGTGGAAAAGTACCAGATATGCCTGACCCCAACATCTTTTGAAAGCACTTTCTCCCACGTTAGGTCTTTTAATCCCCATAGTCTCCAGCAAAATTGTCGATTCCTTATAACAATATCTCTGATCTCTCAAATATCTCAATGTCTTCATCAGCTGTGTGTGGCAAGGGACATCTGCCCATAGCAAGCATTTTTTTCTGAAAGCCACTCCTAATTGGAAGGGATCTGTCACCTGTAGCTTTTCCTAGGGTCGCCATAAGGAAGTACCACCAATTACATGACTTTAAAAACAGAAACCTTTTATTCCAGTTCTGGAGGGTACACGTGTGATGTTGAGGCTTCAGAAGGGCCAGACATCCTCTGTGACTGCATAGACTCTGTCCTTCTCTCTTGTCAGCTTCTGGTTTTGGTATTGAATCTTTAACAGTTTTTGGTTTGCAGCTATCTCACTCCAACTTCTGGTTGGTCACAAAGCATTTTTCCATTTTTATAAAGACGCTTATCATATTGGGTTCCATACCACCTCAGTGACCTCATGTTAATTAGGTCTGGAATGACTGTATTTCCGCAGTCCCATTTACCAGTAGTAGGTCTTTAACATATCTTCAGGGGGCAGGGAGGAACATGACTGCAGCCTCACCCAACATCAGAAGCACCAACAGAGTGAGGGAGGCCATAACGATATGTGATAGTCACAAGACATAGAGCTCCTGCCTTGGTCATACTCTCATTTGTGTGTGGTGGGTACACCTTGCAATGACTGAGTCTGGAACCATAAGAGCCCTGAAGTTTGGAAAAATTTAATTGTTATATTCAAACTAAGTGCTTCCATCACAACACGTATTCAGTATAAAGATTATAGAAGTGCTATATACTCATTTTTTATACAAAAATTTTTGAACCCATTATATATTTTATACTTAAAGTACATCTCTATTGAGATTATACATGTTTTAGATGATCAAGTTAGAAAAAATGTTTTTCATAAAATTGATTGGCTAGGTGTCAGCTGATGGCATAGTGGTAAAGGTGCTAGACTCCCACATAATTGACCCTGCTTCAAGTCCCAGACCTGGTGGCTTGAGAATCAAACCAGCACATGTGGTATGTGCCCAAGATCCCACAAGGAGAATGGAGAAGAGATTACAGTATGGCCATCTTCCCTGTGGGGTGATTTATCATTTTCCTTTTCATTGTGTCTGTCTCTCTCCAGTGGGTGCATGTGCCCTATGACAAAAACCTTGGAGAAAAAAATGATGGGATATATTTTAGAGCAATTTTTAATTAACAGAAAAATTAGCAGTGGTTTCTTACTCAGCCCTACCCCACAGACCTCTGCCCTCCCTTGGCACCCTCTCCAGTCCAGTGCAGTACCAGTGCCAGTTCTCTGTAGGAAGGGACACACCACCAGTGGATGGTGTGGCAGGAGAAGCTTGGCTGTGGCACTTCTGGAGGGCCATGAGTTGAGTACCTGATGAAGGGACATTCAGTGACCATTGCTACTTCCATGGCTCTGGAAGTGGGCATGGGCTACTTGGGCTTTATCTTCAGTACAACCAGGAGATCTTTGCTCCCCAGGCAGGGCCATGGCACCTCATTTCCCCAGCCACCCATGCCACCCCACTTGATGAAGGCGCAATGACTTCTACCTGCACAATGGTCAGTATCTTTGAGGTTCAGGCACCACTGCTACAGCTTCCCTGCATGCTCACATTCAGATCTCTCAGCAAACATCAAGGTCACATTCACTCCCTATGCAGGCAGAACAGGGAGAAGCAAGAGAAGCCTGAGCCCCTGAGAAGTTAGTGCAGCTGCTTTCTGACCATGGGTGTTCCAGATACCACAGCCACCACAGATACATCAGACACCACAGCCCATCTCACAGCTCATGCCACCACAGTGCTCCCTGACATGAGCAATCGGTACTGCAAACTTCTTTCCATTCATTTCCCAGGAACAGGGTCTTCATGGTGCAAAAATAGACTGTGATATCACCTGACTTCAATTTAATGGCACAATGTGTAGCCACTAAATGAAAAGAAAACTTCAGGTGGAGACAGCCCAAAGAAAAATTAGAAGCCACCTCGTTCTTGTGCAGAATTGTAGGAGCAATCACAATGGCAGCTAAAAACAATTTATACTACAAGACAGTGGACAAAGCTGGCTGAGATCAGTCTGCCACTGTCTCTATGAATTATCATTTCATCCCATCATCACTTTGCTGTCGGACCCGCCAACAGAGAACAGTTCCTGAGTTTAGGGGTGAGGATTAAAGAAAGACAAGGTAGGATAGAAACAGGAGGACTGCCAGTCAATACTGGTCAGCCCCGAATGTACTTTATTGTAAGTATTTATACACACTCCAGAGACTTTCGTGATGTAAGGTTTTATGTCCTTACTGAATTTATCAGGTTGTTATAACAATACTTTGGAACATTCAGTTCAAAACAATCCAAATATATTCTGCTCATAACAATGCAGCCACCCAAGGCCATGTCCAAATAAAGACCCTAGTCTTATTCTGGTGGTCATGTCCTGCACATTCCTCATGTCTCCTCTTTGGGTCCCCACACCTTACCAGGGAGAACTAGACAAGGGTTCATCAGGAGGATTGATCATCTGTGTGAAAGCAAATTAAAGAGCAGGCTTTTAGGAAAAGACAGGCTGGGGCTGCCTTGTGTTAGTGACACTGTGGGACTGCTCTCTTCTGGGAGTGCCAGGCCGCTCACAACCATGTGGAGTGCTATCTGCTTGCTCTAGTGCAGCCTGGACTTCAGAGAATCTGTTCAGGTAAGGCCACTGTCATCTGAGCCTGAGTCTGTCACCTCACAGCCCAGACATACCTTTACTCAGGAAGACAGGTTGCCCAGAGCAATCATGGTCTCCTTGTCTACCCACTCCATATTAATATATATATATATATATATTTAATTTAATTTATCATCACCATCATTATTATTTTAATTCACCAGGGAGCAACAGAGAGAGCATGGGAAAGTGAGAAGGCAAATCTCCAGGTTCATGACTGAAACCGTGGGAGAGTCCCATGCCTCAACCACCATACCACCTGTTGACTGCTACACATCACATCTTAATCACAACCCCACAGCAACTACCATGGGGATTAAGCCTGTCACCTGCACTGTTGTGCAACTAGTCAGGTCCCTGGGACTTCCCAAAACCACCTTGTGCACATCGTAACCACAGTACAACAGATGAACACCAGCTACTGATAAGAACTATACCACAGAATAGAACTTTGTATGGCCCATTGAAGGGATCCCGAACTAGCTCCAGGAGAACTTTGTTCACATCAGACTCAGACATTTTGGTGTTGAATAAAGATATCGCTGCTCACCTCACTGGTGTTTAAGCACATCTCCCCTTTTTGGGAAAAAAGTGACTTAAGGTGACTCTTTAAGTCATTTTTAAACAAAAACCACAGCCAACAAACCTGGTTCCCAAGAATATGGTTCACAGGGTTTATAGCTTTCTTAGCAACAAATGAAAAGTGAAAGTATACAAATAAAAGTAGATAGTACAATAGTCCCTTCACTGCTATCAGATGGATGCCTCTGTATAAAGTCCTCCGAGGAACTGCTTTGAACTGTTTGCCAGCATGGCACAGCAGGAGTTCCCAGTTTGCTACTTTCAGGCTCAGTTTTGAATTAAAATATAAACTCAAGGTCCTGCTTCAGGGATTAATGTCTCAAGGTGTGGATAGTGTGGTCCACACTTGATGCAGACTGATCTCCCAGAATGAGGTTCCTGGAGGGACCCAGAGGGGACATACCACTGCCCCAAAAGGACCTAATTTTTAATTGGCTTTGAAATTTAAGGAAAGTTTTAGGTATAGAATCAAGAAAAACTAGTTTTCTGGAGAACATAAGCTAATTCATACACAGAAATCTATGATCATGGTTTATCACACTGACAGAACGTCACTACTATCCTCTATCTTTTTTTTAATGTGTGGTTGTACTGACACTTTTGATTTCTATCTTTCATATTCATGTTTTTAACATTTCAGACGATCTAATAAAGTGTAATTAACTAACACATGATCAAATTAGCATGGAAAGGACACAGAAGAACATTCCAAATGTACTTGGCTATCTTGATGATTATCCTTCAAGCATTTTATATTTTCCCACCTTTCTAACTGGTCTCCATAAAAA
>NW_006159748.1:169629-180113 GCF_000334495.1 Tupaia belangeri chinensis
CCAGGTACTTCAGAGAAATGTAATCATGGTTCACAGGGTGTAGAGCTTCCTTAGCAACCAATGAAAAATGAAATCATGGAAATAAAAGTAGTACAGTATTCCCTTCACTGTCATTGGATGCATAAAGTCCTCCAAGGAATTGCTTTGAGCTGCGTTCCAGCAAGGAATAGCCAGTGCTTTTCCCTATAGTGGGGAGGGCAGCACTAACACTCACACACTCCCTTGAAGGGTGGACATTTCAGGGCTGTGCTAAGGTGTTCAGTATTTGCAGTAGGTTTATCATGTTCTTCATATGCCCTCAATGAGCAAGAAACAGTTTATGAGAAATAAAAGTGAATAAAATAGATGAGGCACTTACCCATATATCACAGTCTGTCCTGGAAGACAATGCCAAAGTAATAAATTAAAAACTTGAGAGAGTCACAGGTGGATTCAACTGGGCTAGTTCGACTACTTGAAAAGAAATGTTTATTTACTGCTCAGAACTTAACTACTGAAATGATGGAATGAGTGAATGATAGTAAGGTGGACTTCAGAGAGAGTTTCAAGTGCCAAACTAAGCATTCCAATCCCCAGACACAGAGCATGAAGTGACAGTCATCAGTTGTGAAGGTCAGGGATTTGCTAAAACAGCACAAAGGGGATAATTCACACTTGATTTACTGCTTTCTATAACAATTTATTTGTTTATTTTAAAGAATTATTTCTTTGTTTAATTCCATTTGCTATTATTAGTTTTTAACCAGACCAGACAAAGAGAGAAAGGGTAAGTGAGAAAGTAAGTCGCCAGGTCTGGGACTCAAACCATGATTGGCCATGTGGGAATCCTGTGCCTTTAACCACCACACCACCTGCCAGTCCTCCTATAACAATTTATTAATAGCAAAATAGCAGGTAGTTGTCATATTTTTTACTTATTGAAGTATTTTCCTATGAGGCCACTGCAGTCTCTGAAGAGAGACAAGAGAGGGAAAGTGAGAAATCACTCCCTGGGGGAGATGGCTATGCAGCAATCCCTTCTCTTCCACTCTCCTCTCAGGATCTAATTTTAACTGCACAGTTAGCCATATGGGATCCCATGCCTTAACCACTTGCTTCCCCAGCTTGGTTGTTTATTTATAGATTTTTGCTATAGGATGTGTGCATTACTGAACAGAGGTGACTTTAAAGAAGGATCATGAATGTATGGAGAAGACAACAAATATTTTGATGGATGTGAATGAGGAGTGCACACATTCACCATTTTTATACATTTTAAAAATTATATATAGAAAATTAGAGAATATAGATCTATAAAATATACACATATAAATTATATATATAAAATTATAAAATACAAAGCAGTTTTTAAATTTTTAAATAGAAAATGGAACAATTGGACAAAGGCAGTTAACCTGTATGTCACTTGAAGTATTTCACATTTTCTGTGATGAAAGCATAGTATTGTACTCTCTTGGCACTATTAGAATGAATAGTACTCAATTGTGACTTACACTCCCCATGCTTATACTACCCTTCATAGCCCTTCGAGAATTGGATGTACCTCACATGTCACGTCATTTCTATGTAGGTCCAGAAACCATGATTGAAGCATTTCTTATTTTCCCTATGTTCTGGAACCTTAAAATAGCATCTGGCAGAGCCAGCATTGACATGGTATATAAGGTGTTGGATTCTCACATGACTGGTCATGGTTGAAATCTCAGAACTGTGGCCTCCTTCCTTACTCCCCCATGCCTACTTATCTGGTTAGTGCACATGCCCTGTTGCAAATTAAACACATAATAATAATAAATAATAATAATAAAAATAAATAAAATTAAATAACAAATTATTTAAAGGAAAATAAATAAATAGCATCCGACTTGTCAGTTTCTTAACCATTTGGCAAATTTTAGATACCTATTTGTTGCTTTTCTATAGCTTCATACAGTGCTAAATTAACTTAAAAAAGTGTTTTTAAGTATCTTTTTGTTGAAAATAAAACATTCAATTCATATCTTCTAGTCAATTATTGACTACACTATGTCTTCTTACCAATTTGCAAATACATTTTTCTCTGCAGTTAACTTGTCATCATAATTATTTTCCATTTGGAAATTTTCAGCTTTTAAAAGAATATTACTTAAAACTATGCTTTGAGATTTAAAAAAATAGTTCTTTTTTGTTTCTTATTTAATTAGTGTTACATATGTCTTTTATTATTTCTTCATTCTCTATGGAATTATTCTAGTCTTAATCTCTTCATACTCATCCTTAATTTAAATATTCAAATGTTATGATTTTTGTTTTTGAGAAGTTTTTGCTTTAGGGTGTGTAGAAGAGAGACATAGTGAGAGAGAAAATGAGAAATGAACTCCCAGAATGAATGCCCAGGCCTCAATCCTTTATTCTCCATTATCCTCCCAGGATCTCATGGCATGCAGACACACATTCTTGGCATGGTCTTAAAGCCAGCATGTCCAGGATTTGAACTGCAGCTGGTCATATGGAAGTCCAGCGACATAACTGCTACACCATCTGCTGCTGCCTTGATTAGTTAATTAAGCTTGCATAACCAAAGATTTTATGCAGTCATAACTCTGCTTTTGTTGACTTTGTTTTTATGTTTTATTGTTACTTTTTTCCTTTTTTATTTTTGCTATAGGGTGTATGCACTTGCCACAGTGAAACAGAGAGGGAAAGACAGAGAGACAGAAAGCGAAAAATCACCTTCCAGGGGAGATGGCCATGCCACAGCCCTTTCTCCTCTATTCTCCTCTTGGGACTTTGGACATACACACACTCCTGGTGTGAGTCTCAAGCTGCCAGGTCAGGGACTCTAACCACAGTCGACTGTGAGGGAGTCCAGTAACCATTATGCCATTTGCTGGTCCCAAAATATAATTTCTTTTTGATATTCTGTTCTTCAGATAACAAGAGTTTGTGCTTTGTTTTTTGAGAAACTAAACAATTCATGTGACTGCTTATTTTTATTATGCCCCCATTTCTAGTCTCAGAAAAATGTAAGATTCCCTGTTGGCTGGGCTAAAATCAGACTGAAACCAATTACTGGAGCACAAAGAGTGACTATCAAGCCACTGGGCCTGGGACTCGAATGATGACTGCATGGGAGTACAGTGTCTTGACCACTATGCCATTTGCTGGCCCCTGCTTCGTAAAAGTATAATCAGGCTTCTGAAAATTCTCCTAGTCCTATCTGCACACTTACATATAATATATATAAATGCATTTGGCCCGCATCTCTGCTACCTGTAATGTTACCATTAGTTTTTTCTATCCAATTACTCTCATCTTGCTCTTTGGGTATAAATTCTTACTTGTTCTTGTTATATTCAGAGTTGAACCTAATATTCCTGAACTACTGCAAAATCTCGTGGCCACATTTTTCTTGTACATTTTGAGGCTTTAAAGGGAGCTTTCTTTACTGTGCTTTAAAAGATATTAACTTTGTGGTTAAGGCACTGAATTCTCACATGGCTGACCATGGAATGAGTCCTGATCCTGGTAACTTGAAAATTATGCCAGCACAACTGCATGCATGACCAAAACCCTGAGAGAAGAGTGGAGATGGTTAATATATTAACTATCTTCTGTGGTTAGTATATTGTTGTGGCCAATAGACACCCAAGGCTTGTCTACAAAGCACATTTCTATAATCCTCTTGTGAGCAGTGAGCACCCAGGGTCAGCTCCTTGATGCTGACATTAACTTCATTTCATAAATTCACCAACTCAATACACATGTGGTCCTCACTATATTGGTCTTGGTTGTGAAAGGGCTGAGGTTCTAATAATTTCACTTATTCTGAGCCCAAAGATTGAATATGGGAATAATGCTGATGGAGTGGACAACAAACTATATTAATTTATCTCTTCTGTCTGAAAAATGGAGAAACATTAAAAATAATGTGCTGAGAAAAAAACAGCAGGTGGCTTAAGAATACAGAAAGTTGAGGCCAAGCTAAGATATACCTACAATGATGCACTGTCTCTTTTGTAAAAGTTCTTGATTCACCATGCTTCCCAAGCAGAGTAAAGTCTTGTACTTCAAAGTGAAAGGTGAGTACTACCATTATTTGGCTGAGGTTGCTGATGGAGATAAGAAATGGATTGAGGCTCTGAAGGACATTGGAGTGGGCAAAGACTTCTTAAATAAGACTTCCAAAGCACAGGTAAAAATCTCTAAAATAGACATGTGGGACTATTATCAGATTAATATATTTCTGCACAGCAAATGACACAGTAATTAGTTTGAATTGACAACACTCAGAATGGATGAAAATTTTTATAAATTATGCCTCAGATAAGGGACTGATAACCAGAATACACAAGGAACTCAAGCAACTTACAAAAAAAATTGATTTACCCAATCAAAAGATGGGAAAATGAGCTGAACAAAAATTTATCTAAGGAAGACATACAAACAACCAAAAACCATATGAGAAAATGCTCAACACCCCTCATTATAAAGGAGATGCAGATTAACACCACAATAAAATCCCATCTAACCCCTGTTAGAATGGTAAAGATTAAAAATACAAAAAATAAGTGTTGTTGGGGATGTGGTAAAAGGGAAATTCTCCTACACTGTTGGTAGGAGTGTAAATTGATCCAGCCACTGTGGGAAACAATATAGACATTTCTCAAAGATCTACCAATACAACTACCATTTGATCCAGCAATCCCACTTCTGGGTATCTACTCAAAGGACAGGAGAATGCTCAGTCAGAAAAGCACTTGTACATCAATGTTTATTTTGGAATTATTCACAATTGCTAAGACATGGAACCAATCCAAATGTTCACAAATAAATGAATAAATTGAAAAGGTGTGGCACATATACTGTATATAATACCATTCAGACACCATTCAGACATAAAAACCAGACCTTGGCATTTGATATAAAGCAGTCAAATATGGGAGATTTAATGCTTAGTGAAGCAAGCCAGGCTATGAAAGAAAGATATTCTATGTATCCACTTAATATATGCTGACTGTCTGCGTTCTATGCTAGAGATTGAAATATTGGAGGGCATAAAAACAGTGAAAATAGTTACAGATGCTGAAGACAGAGTGAAATGGGAGAGAATAGAAGAGAATAGAGAAGGAAAGCAGGAGAAAAAAATAGAGATGCATGACATTTGTTGGACACAAAAATGGTTTATTACCTGTTGATGATAATATGTATATTATTCTCAACTGGACTGGTCTGCGAAGTATTTCATGTTAGGTAAATTCTCTTTACAAACCAAATGATCTATGGCAGCTGAATGTTTAAAAAATAATAAAAATAAAATAATAATAATCTGAAAAAAATGAAAAGCTATTTGTTGATAATGTGGATAGTTATTTCTTTGTCTTGACTGATATGTATGGTAATTGTGCTGAAAAAAGAAATTTTATACTTGTAAAGATATATGTGATTAAGTGTAATATAAAAATATTAAACATAGTAATAAAAATAGAATATAAAAAAGAAAAACAAAATAAGGCCTTTGTTTTAATAAATACACATTATAAAAACAAATAGTTATAGCACTAAAAATATTAGAGATAAAAGTTAACTGGTATTTGGGTAAAGGAATATTTTCTGTCCTTTTTTGTAATTTTGTGTATTTCCTTCCTAAATTTCTCTCTTGCCTATGTATCTCTGATTTTGACAAATAGAAGTTCAAACTATTATGATAATTTTTGATAAATACTGGAGGCAGAAAAAGAATAAATTTCACCTCTTGTTACAACTTTTTAAAATATTGTGAAATCATCAAAATGCACATGAATCAAGTGTTAATATACTGTGTGATGGGTGGATGAGGCTGTCCATTGCACCATTTCTTTCTTTGTATTCTCAGTCATGGTTTGGCAGTGCAATAACTCTGTAACAGTAACAAACATTAAAAAGTAGATTTATGAAAAAGAAAAAAGATATAAAATGGTGTCTATGCATATACGCAATGAAGAGAGAGAGAGGGAGAGAGAGAGATGATACTCAGCTTTCTGTTCTATTTAAAGCATAGATTTGGGAGCAAGCAAGTGGCATAGTGGTTAAGGTACTGGACTCCCTCATGGTTGACCACATTTTGAGTCCTGAACTTAGCTACTTCAAATTCAAGCTGAGCATGTGTGTTTGCATGCCCAAAATCCCAATAGGAAAATGGAGAAGGGAATGTGGTCTGGCCATATTTCTAGGAGTGGGGGGGATTTTTCACTTTCATTCTCACTGCCTGGCCATATTTCTAGGGGTGGGGGGGATTTTTCACTTTCATTCTCACTGCTTCTCTCTGATGAGCTCATGTGCCCTATGACAAAAACCTGAATAATAAAATAATGTGTGTATTTGAACAAAACAGACACTATTTATGCAAGTTCTAAGAAATTGAAGACTCATGAGAATATCGATTATTTGTGTTTTGGGTAGCATCATAGTGTATGTGGTTAGATGAATGTGCTCAGATGCATGTGCACAAACATGTGTATACCTATGGGTTTTTTTTTTGGGGGGGGGGGGGGTTTTCACTACAGGGCATGTGCGCTCGCCAGACAGACAGAGAGAGGCATAGAGACAGAAAGCGAGAAATCACTCCCCAGGGGGGATGGTCATGCCACAGTCCCTTCTCCTCCAATCTCCTCCTGGGATCCTGGGCACACATGCACACGCGCCCAGCGTGAGTTTTAAGCCACCGGGTCCGGGACACAAACTGCGGTCGACTACGTGGGAGTCCAGCAACATAGCCATTATGCTAACTGCTGGTTCCCTATACCTATGTTTTTTAAGTTGTTGATTTAGCTATCTTGGTTCCTGAGTAGTCTTTTGTGTGATTTAAGATTTATTTAATTTTATTTATTCTTATTATTTTTTAATTTGACCAGAGAGAGAGGGAAAGTGAGAAAGCAAGTCACCAGGTCTGGGACTCAAACAATGGCCAACCATGTGGGAATTCAGCACCTTAACTTCCACACCATGTGCTGGCCCTGTGAGTAGTCTGAGAGTACTTTTTTTGAAAAAAATCATTCTTAAAAAATGTAAGGAACTTAAAAACAGGGCTTTTTCTAGTAGTTGAGTTGTAGGTGGAATGAACAAGCATCAGAAAAGTGATCTTCCCATTATGCAATTTTGTATTTTTAGTTCCAGGAATCCTTTCTAAGAGAAGAAAAACCAAACAAGAAAGAATTCCTGAGGAAGGACTGGCAAGGGGCATGGTCATAGGGGTCCTGCACTCTCACATTGCTGACAACAATTTGAGTCCTGGACCTGGCAGATTCCTTTCTCAGTTTCTCTCTCTCTCTGGCCAAATTAAATAATAATAATAAATTTTAAAAAGTTAAACTGTTACTGTGGACAAAAAACCCTCAACAGTTGAGATACAGTGAGGTATAAGAACTGTCACATATTTTCAGCTATGCATATTTTTTTACAAAGCACAAGGCTGGTCAGGAGCCTATTAACAGGGTGCTCTTGGTGAACCTCCAGTGTGTCTCAGAGTCTCGGTCCCAACAACACAACTTCTGTCCAAGAATCACTCTCTGTGGACCCACTGCCCTGTACTCAGCAAGCCCATATCTGTGGTCACCGCCCATTCCAAGGACTTCTATGGGGGATGACAGCCACATGGAGAGGACGCATTTAGTTGGTTAAGTGGACCATTCAGGGAGGATAATAACTGGCAGCTACCAGCAGGAGGTACTGCAGGGGCAAGGCCTCTGGCTCACCACAGATTAAAAACCCTATGTGATGAGCTAAGAATGAGGTGGAACTGGATTGTGTCTGCCAGCTGAGCACTATTTTGGGAGTGTCAGTTCTGTGGAGGGCACAAAGGATTCTCACTTCCATGGTATGCCCTCAACCTGTAGAAAATGTGTTCCAGTTGGCATAACAGACAGGAACAATAACTAGAACTTTTAAAAAGACATTTTAAGAAGCCATGGTGCTGAGCCTTGTGCTTTATCTGAACAGCTCTGGTTTACCTGTCTTTTTATTGTTTCACTTAATTTCCATTCAGGGGTTCTGGGGATCTCTCTGCCCTGGGCTCTGCACATATCACCTTCAATTTTAGTGAAAAACAATTCAGGAAAAACATGTTTTGTACTGTTTTAGTTCCCCAAACTTTATGATTTCATAATGGCCAGGTAAGGCTTTGGAGACCACCACACTCTGAGACAACAAGCTTTGTAATTTTGTGACTAAGAGAGGCCAAAGTACTTGTATCACACAACTGCTCTTATAACTTGAAATTTTAGAAATGGTGTTAAAATATACACGGACTAGCAGGTGGCATAGTAGTTAAGGCACTGGCCTCCCACATATCTGACCACAGTTTGAGTCCTGGACCCTGGAGCTTAAAACTCATGCTGGGCACTTGTGCATGGATGCCAAAAATCCTAGAAAGGAGAAAAATGGAGAAGGGATTGTAGTGTGGCCATCCCTCTGTGGATGATTTCTCACTTTTTCTCTCTTTGGCAATTGCATATGCCCTATAGTAAAAGTATCTCTGTAAATAAAAAATAAAAATAATTCCACAGTAGCCTAATTCTGTATGATGCCTTAGCAATGGAGAAGAAGGAATAATATCAGTCATTGGTGGCTTCCTCACTAGAGTATACAGAGTATTTCATTGCTATGTCCAATATAAATCTCAGGTCTGCAACACCATCATGGCACAAATGAGCCTTATAACTTACAAAGAGGTAGGATACTTTCCAGAGAAGATTAGATTATCCTTAAATTCCAGTGCTCCTCAAAATGAATCACATATCCTTGAGAATGATATCCTCTGCTCTGTCCACTGATAATTCAGGTGTCAAGTACTCATTATATGATTTAATATGCAATACTTAAAAAGAACTCTATTCTTGACCTAGCATTGATCTCTTGTCATATTTTTGCTCTTATCAGTGTTTATAGAAAATATTCTTGAAAAATTTTTATGACTTGTTATTCATTAATTTTTGTATTTCTATTTTTTGATTTTTATAAGTATATGATATGCAGAAAGATATTTTAACTGCTGTAAACTTTGGGGGCTGGCTAAATTGAGCAATTCAGCTTGTATTACCAGGCCAGAAGGTGGTGTGGTGCTAAAGTTGTTGTACTCCCACGTAGCCTACTGCAATTTGAGTTCAAGATTTGGTGGCTTGGGAACCAGCAGTTAGCGTAATGGCTATGTTGCTGGACTCCCACGTAGCTGACTGTGGTTCGTGCCCTGGTCACAGTGGCTTAAAACTCATGCCGGGTGCGTGTGCATGCTTGCCCAAGATCCCGAGAGGAGAATGGAGGAGAAGGGATTGCGGCGTGACCATCCCCCCTGGGGGGTGATGTCTTGCTTTCTGTCTCTAATGTCTCTCTCTGTCTGTCTGGCAAACGCACACGCCCTATAGTGAAAATCTGTCCAAAAAAAAAAGATATGGTGACTCACTTTTCTCACTTCCCCACTCTCAATTTGGTAAAAATTTAAAAATAATAATAATCAATAAAATAATTTGTTAAAAACAACAAATGTATTACCACACAACTTGTTTCTGGGGTGAAAACACAATATCTACTTTTAGAGAATTATTTAGGTATACAATATAATGTAGTTAATTGCATTGACATGATGTACATCAGAATCTTTGAACTCATTCCTTTTCTCTAATTGAAATATTAATTTTTTGACCATTTTAATTTAATCTATATTTAGAGATACTTTTTCTATGGGGATGTTCACACTGCAATTCCTTCTTCTCTATTCCCCTCTCAGGAGAATATCAAGATTAAAATCAATTCCCATGTTAATTCATTAATTAGTGCTCATATTAATTTCATATTTTTATATATAAACAATTATGCAATTGTTAAGTCACATGGCAGTTCTATTTTTAATTTTCTGGAAAACCTTAGAAAACTATTTTCCATTGTGTTTAAGCAATTTATATTTTTATCAACAATGTTCAAAAGTTCCTTTTCCTTCTTGTATTTATTTTTTTAAGAATAGCTACCTTAGGAGCGGTGAGGTGGTGGCTGGCAGGTGCAGTGGTTGTTGAGGTGCTGGACTCCCACATAGCTATGGTTTGAGTCCTGGAACTGGTGACTTGCTTTCTCACTTCTTTGTCTCTCTCTTTCTCTGATAAAACTAGAAAATAATAACAACAAATAGATAAAATGAATAAAATAATATTTTAAGAGGTATGATGTGATGTTTCACAATTGTTTTCATTTGTATTTTCCTAATGATTAGTGATGTTGAGTTTTATTCATATGCCTATTGATCATTTGTATACTTTCTTCTGAAAAATATCTACCCAAATCTTTTGCACTTTTTCATTTCAGTTGTTTTCTTTTTTAAAAAAAAATAAAATATAAACTTTATTTTTTATTTTTTATTTTTTTGGAGAGATTTTCACTGTAGGGCACGTGCGCTCGCCAGACAGACAGAGACATAGAGACAGAAAGCGATAAATCACCCCCCAGGGGGGATGGTCACGCCGCAATCCCTTCTCCTCCAT
>NW_006159748.1:180822-181812 GCF_000334495.1 Tupaia belangeri chinensis
TTTCCCTAAGTATCATCACAGCATGCAAAATGGGATTTCCCATCCAAAATGTACTGCATAGTGGCTTAATCATGCATATTACTATCACAAATTTTCCATTTCTAGTTTCAAGAATTTTTTTAACCCCTATTTCTGACCCTCTGTCCTTACGCACCCTCTTCTCACACTATCTCTGGAGTCAACAATTGTCTTCCATTCGTTGCCCACCCACATTGTATTGATCACACAATTTCTTAAATAATCTAATTACTTTCAATAGCAAGCTCACTTGATACTATTAAGAAAACCGGTTTTAACTTAAATCAAAGAAATGCTAAGGAACTTTGCTTAAAGCCAGGAAACAGGTTAGGGTTCTCAGCAAATGATAGGTGCATAAACCTTTCCATATGTCAAGATAGGGCACAAATCCTTACAACCAGATAGCAAAGCCTACAAGAAAATCAGCAATATTTTAGTGAAAAGTCATAAAATTATACTTCGCCAATTCAGTCTCATGTACTTTATCTTCTGTTGTGGTTCAATTTTCCCAATTAAATTCTGGGATATAATATTCAACTCCAGACTGGTCCGTATGATTGAGTTGGCCACTCTCTTAGTTTTTGAACTCTTTTTTTTAATTTAAATTTATTTGTTTACATTCATTCACTGTACATCATTACAACATACAAAATTAGATTTTCCATCCAGAGTACACTGTATATTGTCTCAGTCAAGCACATCAACAAACATGTTATTGTCAACAAATAATTTTCCATTTCTTGTTTCCTGTATGTTTTGCTTCCCCCCATCCTTGATTCTCTATCTCTTACCCTCAGCCATCTCCCACTATCTTACACTGTCTCTGGTATCTATGTTTACTTTCTATACTGTTTTCCCCCCATTTTTATTGAATTATTAAAGATCTTAATTAATCTAAATGTTTTCATAGCAAACGCAGCTGATATATACATTTCCATGAACACAAGTCTAACTTTAGGCATCCTATAAAGT
>NW_006159748.1:182981-185145 GCF_000334495.1 Tupaia belangeri chinensis
TCTTTCCCTTCTGGAATGCTTCTGGATGTTTGGACATTTCATGGTATCCAGTACTTCTCATATACTATTTTCAAATTTTGGGGCAATTTTCTCAGTCTTCATGGTGGATTTTTCTAGGCCAGCAATTTTCTCTTCTATGTCTGAGATTCTATTTTCTGTATGATCTAGTCTGCTTTTGATACTTTCAGGGGAGATTTTTACTTCCTGTATTATAGTCTTCATCTATAACAGTTCCATTTGATTCTTTTTTAAAGTGTGTAATTCCTCTTTTAGATCTTGCAAGAATTTCCTCACCACCTGGAACTCATCAACTTCTTTCTCCTTTCTCTTCAGCAGTTCATCTTCTCTTTTGTCTTCCATCTCTGTTAGCTTTGCCATTATGAATGTCCTAAATTCTGTATCAGACATTCCCATGATTTCCATTGAACTGCTTGTGGATGAAGAGGAGTTATTCTTTTCCCTTGGAGGAGAGGTATTTTCTTGCTTTCCCATATTTCTTGTGGTCCTGTGGTGATTTCTAGTCATCTGATGGATGGTGTTTTTCTTCCTAATTCTTGAAGTTCAATCTGAGCGTTCAGGAGCAAGCAGAAAGAGGTGATCTGGAATCTCTCTGTCATTCTGTTGTGATTGCTTTGTGCAGCAGATTCAGTAGATATTGAAGAATATGTTAACCCTAATAGTATTCGGATGTTTAGCTTCAGTGCCCTTAGATCTACCATGCTAGCTTGTTTGCTGGAGGCTGAATTATCAGTAGAAAATCTTCATTTCTCTTGTATCCTGAAATGAGTATTTCACAGGAACCATCCATTTCAGTTTTCTGAATACTGGTTTTTCTTTCATTTGAAATATTAACTTTTTATAAGATATACTACTTAACAATATGTCAATGATTCTGTAGTTTCTCAAATCTGTTTCTGTTTGTTTAGTTGGACAGAATCATTTTAGTTTTATATAACTTTATTATTACTTTTTCTTGTTTTTCATCTCGAGATATTATAAAAGTAGTACAGGGCCAGCAGGTGGCATAACGTATCAGGTGCTGGACTCCCACATGGTTGACCACATTTGAGTCCTGGACTCGATGGCTTGAAACTCATACCAGGCATGTGTGTGTGCATGTCCAAAATCCATAGAGAAGAAGTGAGGAGTAGGGATTGCAGCATGCACATTCCCCAGGGTGGTGATTTCTCACTTTCTATCTCAGTGCTACTCTTTCTCTCCAGTCACAGCATGTACCTTTATGGCAAAAACATTTCAAAAAGAAAAAAAGAGTTACACATGGAGCCAGCAGATGCCATGCTGATTAAGGTACTAGATTCCCACATAGTCAACGGGTTTGTGTCCTGGACCTGCTGGCTTAAAAATCACACCAGTGCATGTGTGTGTGCCCAAAACGTTGAGAGGGGAATGGATAAAAATGGATCACACTGGGTGCATCTGCATGTGTTCAAGAATTCAGGAGGAGAATGGAGGAGAAGAGATTGTGCTGTGGCTATCTCCCTGGCTGGATGATTTCTCACTTTCTCACAGTCTCTGTTTTCCTCTCTCTTGAGTGAGCACACCCGTGCTAAGGCAAAAACATCTCAAATAAAGAATAACAAAATTAGCCAATATTTAGGCAACAAAAACAAATTTTAAATTCCAATAAAAAAATACAAATTTTAAATTCCAGTGACCAGCAGGTGGTGTAATGGTTCAGGTGCTGGACTTCCATATGGCCCACCATGGTTTGGCTCCTGGATCTGGCAGCTTGAAACTCACACAGAGCGAGAACAGGCCTTCTGCAAGAGACAGAGCGCCATGGCTCCTGCAATCTAGCCATTTTGGGAGAAACAGAGAAATGAAGAGGTCCAACTGATAATTCAGCCTCCAGCATACAAAACTCGTGTGATTGAACTTCCAAGTTTGGGAAGAAACTGACCATCCACCAGATGACTAGAAGTTGCTGTAGGACCACAAGAAATATGGGGAAGCAGGAAAATACCTCTCCCCCAAGGGAAAAGGATAACTCCTCTTCATCCACACACAGTTCAATGGAAATCATGGAAATGTCTGATAAAGAATTCAGAACATTCATAATGGCAGTTTACAGAGAAGGAAGAAAAGAGAGACAAGGAACTGCTGAAGAGGAAGGAGAAAGGAGTTGAAGAGTTCCAGCAGGTGA
>NW_006159748.1:186698-190352 GCF_000334495.1 Tupaia belangeri chinensis
GAGGGTGGGAGATGGCAGAGGGTGAGATAGGGAACCAAGGATGGGAAAAAAGGCAAAATATACAGGGAACAAGAAATGGAAAATTATTTGTTGACAATAACACAAGTGTTGATGTGCTTGATTGAGCCAATATACAGTGTATTCTGAATGGAAAAATCTCATTTTGTATTCTATAATGATGTTCAGTGAATGTATGTAAATAAAAAATGCATAAAAATTTAAAAAAGATAAAAAAGAAAAAAAGAAACTCACACAGAGCACAGGTGCATGTGTGTGCCCAAAATCCCAGAAGGAGAATCAAGAAGGGATGTTACCATGACCATTATCCCTGGGAGGTGATATTTCCTTTTCTGTCTCTCTGTCTCTGTCTTTTTCTCTGATGAGCACACCCATCCTATAGCAAAAATCTTTTTAAAAATATATGTAATTCCAAAATTATAGTGTAGTTTTAAAATGAGTAAATATACCTACTGTTAGCACAGTAATTAATAATATTTTATTAGAGACCATGGACACATGTACAGGGACTGATACAATGAGACTGTGTGTGTGAGAGAAAATGGTCTCAACTCTGAATATAGAATGGACAAGTTGTGAACTTAGCACCATGCAGCAGGGTGGAAGTAAGTGGATAGCAAATGACTATGAGGTAACCTTAGGGTTAAAGGGGATACTTTCCAAGCTCACCTACCTTGATTTCATAGAAAAATGAAGAAACAGACCTTGGTAAAGTTTAGGAAGCCTGATTAAATTTTGGTAAAGCCTAGAATCTTTGTCAATACAGACAGAATTATTTAAACAATGGGATAGAATGTGGTGTGGTAGCTAAGGTGCTAGACTCTCACATGGCCAACCATGGTTTGAGTCCTGGACCTGGTGGCTTGGTTTCTCACATTTCTTTCCTTTCTCGCTCTGTTTCTCTCTGGTCAAATTAAAAATTATTAATAATAAATTTAAATAAATAATTATTTAAAAAATAATTACTTAAAATTTTAAAACTAATCGAGTCCATTTTCTCTCACACACAACTATTTAAAACTACTTTAGCAAGCGAGAAGGAGATGGACATTGAGAGAATGAGGAGGAAGGAGAGACAATGGCATCCATGAATTACAGTACCTATAACCAAGCTGTAGCCCAGCAGGGCTACGGTGCTTACACTGTCCAGCCCAATCAAGGATATGCACAGTCCGTCCAGACTTATGGGCTACAAAGCTACGGAACCTATGGACAGCCCACCAATGGTAGCTATACCCAGGCTCAGACCACTGCAACTTATGGGTAGACCGCATATGCAACTTCTTATGGACAGCCTTCTACTGATTATACTACTTCAACTGTCCCCAGACATACAGCCAGCCTGTCCAGGGGTAAGGCATGGATGCTTATGATACCTCCACTGGTACAGTCACCACCACCCAGGCCTCGTATGCAGCTCAGTCTGCAAATGGCATCCAGCTTGCCAAACCCGCCGATGGGCAACAGCCTGCAGCCATGGCACCTGCAAAGCCACAAAATGGTGACAAGCCCACTGAGACTAGTCAACCTCAATCTAGTACAGGGGGTTACAACAGTCTAGCCTAGGATATAGACAGAGTAACTACAGTTATCTTCAGGTACCTGGGAGCTACCCCATGCAGCCAGTCACCGCACCTCCATCCTATCTTCCTACCAGCTATTCCTCTACACAGCTGACTAGTTACAATCAGAGCAGTTACTCTCAGCAGAACACTTATGGGCAACCAAGCAGCTATGGACAACAGAGTAGCTATGGTCAACAAATCAGCTATGGGCAGCAGCCTCCCACTAGTTAGCCCTCTCCCCAACTTCATCCTACACCCAGGCTCCAAATCAATATAGCCAACAGAGCAGCAGCTACAGGCAGCAGAGTTCATTTCAACAGGACCACCCCAGAAGCATCAGTGTTTATGGGCAAGAATCTGGAGGATTTTCCAGACTAGGAGAGAACTGGAACATGAGTGGCCCTGATAACTGGGGCAGGGGAAGAGGGGAATTTGATTGTGGAGGCATGAGCAGAGGTGAGCGGGGAGGAGGACTCGGTGGAATGGGCGCTGGAGAGTGAGGTAGCTTCAAGCCTGGTGAACACAAGGATGAAGTACCAGATCTTGATCTAGGCCCACCCATAGATCTGGATGAACACTCTGACAACAGTGCAATTTGTGTGCAAGGATTAAATGACAATGTGACTATAGATGATCTGGCAGAATTCTTTAAACCATGTGGGGTGGTAAAGATGAACAAGAGAACTGGGCAGCCCATGATCCACATCTACCTGGACAAGGAGACAGGAAAGCCCAAAGGTGATGCCACGGTATCCTATGAAGACCCGCCTACCACCAAGGCTGCCATGGAGTGGTTTGTTGGGAAATATTTTCAAGGCAGCAAACTTAAAATCTCTCTTGCCCAGAAGAAGCCTCCTATGAACAGCATGAGAGGTGGAATGCCACCCAGTGAGGGTAGAAGAATGCTGCCCCCACTCCTTGGAGGTCCAGAGGCCCCAGGAGGTCCTGGAGGCCCCATGGGTCGCATGGGAGGCTGTGGAGGAGCCTTCTCTCCAAGAGGGCCCCAAGGTTCTCAAGGGAACCCCTCTGGAGGAGGAAATGTCCAGCATTGAGCTGGCCACTGACAATGTCCCAATCCGGATTGTGGAAACCAAAACTTTGCCTGGAGGATAGAATGCAGCCAGTGTAAGGCCCTGAAGCCTGAAGGCTTCCTCCCGTCACCCTTCCCACCCCCGGGTAGAGATCATCACAGAGGCAGCCCTGGTGGCATGAGGGGAGGAAGAGGTAACCTCAAGGACCATGGTGGCCCCGGTGGAATGTTCAGAGGTGACCATGGTGGTGACAGAAGTGGCTTCCGTGGTGGTCAGGGCATGGACCGAGGTGGCTTTTGTGGAGAAAGACGCGGTGGCCCTGGTGGGCACCCTGGATCTTTGATGGGGCAGATGGGAGGAAGACGAGGTGGACGTGGAGGACCTGGAAAAATGGATAAAGGCGAGCACCGTCAGGAGCGCAGAGACCGGTCCTACTGGGCACAAAAATCTCGCAAAGCTGCATTGAATACCAGATTTTTTTTTAATATATTTTAATTTTTTAAAATTTATTTTATCATTTCATTTTCTTCCATACATTCAATCACATTATTATTTGTCTTAAAAAATGGATATTTCAACAGGTGAACACCTCTCCCCAGCACCGTCGATAAAACCATGAAACATCTTCAACAGATAATACCACACCTCTTTGTGCCATTAATGCTTTTCCTCTCTGTCCCTCCCCCAAATGTCCTTCCTCAGACCCTTCCCTTTCACACACACCCTATCTGGAATTTACATCTATATACTGCATTTCTATATCCTTTAGACAATTAGTTTCAGTCATAGAGTGCAGACACTAGGTATATATTAAGTGGGGACATACAATGCCTCTCCTTCATAGCATGGCTTGCTTCACTCAGCAGTAAGTCTTCCATATTCATCCGTTTCCTGACAAAAGCCAGGGTCTTGTTTTTTTTTTTTTTTTTTTTTATGGATGAATAGTATTCCATTGAACATATGTGCCACAGTTTTTCTAACCATTCATCAGTTTGTGGGCATTTCAGTTGCTTCCTTGACTTAGCAATTGTGAAAAGTGC
>NW_006159749.1:0-15682 GCF_000334495.1 Tupaia belangeri chinensis
AAAGAAAAGCTTTTGCTTCCTTACTTTCCCTTTCTCTGTCTCCCTCTAGAACATGGACCCTATAGCAAAAATTACTAAAAACAAAAACAAAACAGGCTCTTATCAAAGCCCCCCCTGAAAAAAAAAAAAAAAAGCCACCCCTGGATCCCAGCAGTCACAGAAAGAAAAGCCTTGATCAGATTACAACCAACAGCCTCCTAAAAAAATGCCTTGATAGTTTTCCAGTGCTTGTCAAGGACATAGTTCCTTCCTAAACAAGACCAAGCCAATAGCGCCCAGCTGCAGGCGACTAGAGGAGAGTGAGAGATCGAGCTGAGCTCGTGTTTCTGATCCTGCTGCCAAGACAGGCGTCAGGGTGGGTGGGTTCTCATTTTCAGAAACTGGAGAGCTGTGTGACTGTGAGGAAGTCATCTAGCCTCTCCTGGCTTTCTCTTCCTCTTCTGAATAACTGGGATGAGGGAATACAACATTTTTGAGATCTCTTCCAGTCATTAACTTCTTATCTGTTTCCAATACAAGTAACATATCCACCAAATCAGCTAAGAAAAACAGAAAGGTGCTCCCTTCTTAACTTAAACATACACACACACACACACACACACACACACACACATATACAGGAAAGGCACCGCCTGGTGGTGTAGTCAGAAACAGTCTGTACCACAGCACTGGAAGCCATCCATGCACTGCAGCTGGGACTCCCAGATCAGCATGGAAACACAGCAGATGTTCCCCAAACCAGGGGAGCTGAGCGATGTAGCAGGGGACTGTGGGTTCCGAGGCTCGATTCAGAGTGCTGTTCCATTTCACCCTCGTCAGCACACAGACACACTTTCATGACAAAAGTAAACAGCCCACCCCCACAAGGTCTAGAAATGGAAATGAGGATAGGAGACATGATGTTCACCTTGTTCTATCTTCCCCACACTGACATACTCTGAGAACATTATTTCCTGCAACATATTCATTTGATTAATTATATACTGAAACTTGCAGAAGCAAATAATAAAGCTAATAAAAACAACTACAAATACCAGGACTGTCAGCCAAGACTCTGAATGAAGGAATTGGTATTACTTAAAATCAGACACTCACCTGAGTATTTCTAGTGAGCCTGTTCTTGGGTTATTCACACAGAAAGAAGTCAACGAAGCTTCATGTACACTTCACAAAAACGCGGGAATTTTTTTTTTTGAATCAAGTAGTTTAGAAACTTAAAATGCCCAAACTACAAACAATTAGTATGTCAGCTTATGAACACCGAAATCTAGGCTCAGCCTCAAAATCTCATAAGGCTGGGACTATGGTCTCAACTGAAGCCCGACTGAGGGAAGGTGGGCTTCCCGCGTCATCAGTTCATGCGGGTTCTGGCAGGACTCAGTGTGACGTGGGAGCCTGGGCTCCTCTTTGTCTGTGGCCTTGGCACTCCTGGAGTTCTCTGCACTGTGGCCTCCACTCCGGGTGCTCACAGCATTAATGCGTGCTTCCCGAACTCGAGAAACAGGAAAGAGGGAGAGACTGAGTCCAAGGGTGGGAACAGAGAAGACACCAAGAGCCAAATGCCAGCTCTGCCAACTCCAATCGTGGGAGTTGTCACGGGACTGACTATCCTGTCACCCTAGATTCCATACGTGGAAATCCTAACCCCCAATGCGATGGCATGAGGTGATGGGGCGTCTGGGAGGTGGTTAAGTCATGAGGGTGCGTGCTACCTCAGCAGCAGGATTATTGGCCCTCAAATAGACACTCGGAGCACACTCTCTCCCTCTGCGCCACGGCAGGAGCCACCCTGAAGCCTGAGGTCTGAAACTCTAGAGGGAGCCAGGCCAAAACCTGACCGTGCCAGCACCCAAACCTCAGGCTTCCAGCCTCCAGCAACGTGAGGAGGAGATTTCTGTTGTGCACAAGTTTATACAGACTAAATCGCTTGTTTTTCTGAACAAAGAAGCGATAGCAAGTCATTCTTGCTGTCATCCGCTGGTCAGAAGCGAGTGTGGTCAGCCACTACGGAGGCAGCACCCCCTACGGAACAGCCGAGTCCCATTTTCAGATTCTAAACCTAATTGAGAAGACATTACAAGGATTTTTGTCAGGGATAACATTGTCCAAGTTGCGTTTAACTTTAAAACTGCTGCTTGTGCAGAGCAGAAAATCAGGTCCGGGATGTAAGCCCTTTTCCCAGATTACACTCTTAGGCCTCAGTCCCCTGGGCAGCCGCAGTTTAGGCTGCCTCCCTCCTCTCTCTGCAATTCTGTCATCTCTTAAATTGGTGCATTGTCTACACATGACACCCAACTATGAACTTCCTGAGTTTAGTCTCACTTTCACCGATGAGCTTCCCAGGGAGCGGTGGCTAGCAAGAAGCCCACTGTGCATGTGGGGAGACTGGGGAAGCCTGAAAGATACAATGGCTTACCTAGGGACATGGAAATCACTAAAAAACATGGTTCCACAGTGGACATGGAAATCACTAAAAAACATGGTTCCAAAGTCAGCTCTAACTTCTCAAACTGGGGCCGTGTTCCCACGAGGGGCCAAGCGGCATTACTGTGCGGTTATGGGGTTCGTATGGGGGAGGGGGAGCAGTCCAAAGCCCAGAGCGGCCCCTGGGGAGGTATTATCAGAGGGATGGACCCAGGTCATGGAGTCCTAACAAAGTGACCTCACTTCCTCGGCGACAGGCCCGACAGAACTTAGAACTCTGGTCCACCCCCCGGCTAGCCCTAGCCAGTTCAGTTGATGGGAAGTGCTTGAGAGGGCAAGATGTTTTCTTGCTGCTCTTCAGTGTGACCATGCTCTCCCCCCAAAGGAAGCAAGAGGAAGAGTCTTCCCCGGAGACCAGCCCTCACTGAGGCTCAACTGGGCAGCCCCGCGGCCAGTCCCCAGCCTCACGTGTGTACGTGGGGACGGTGGGAGAAGGGGCACGGGTGGGGGGGGGGGCTGGTCCGCAGCAGTACCAGGTCCCTAGATATTGGAATGGGGCAAGGTCTGCCCTGCTGATACCTGACATCACGGCTGGCAGGACAGCAGAGTGATTGTTAAGACCAATTTTGTCTACCCACATGTTCCTCCCAAGACCACGGGCTGTGATCTGGTTTACTCCCACAGAGGTCTGTGCAGAGGCTCCTACTACTGTACACCTGATCAGGGGGTAGAACTGTTCATGGGCAAGGCCCCTCTGGGGACCCCCAGAACCAGAAAGACTGCTGACCCCTGCCAGCCCGCTACCAGGCACTCTCTTTGCAGAGCTCTGCAGAGGAGACGGAACAAGTGTTCAACGTGTCCAACTACACCTTCCCTCTAGGCAGAGGACAGTTTCACCATGGCGACGACCACAACCACTGCTGGTCAGGGGTGAGAGCGGGTACAAAAAGCGTCCACAGAAACAAACTCGTGTTGACCAGGGCTAATCCTGAGTCCAGACCCGAACATAAGGATGCCCTGGGGCTGTCCTAGGGCTCTCCCACGTGGGCCACACACAGTCCCTTCCCCACAGGAATCTGACCTCGGACAAGCTTAGTTACCGGTCAAGTCTCTGATCACACACTCATAGGAACACCAGAGGCGACACCTGCGTCACGCTCTTGTGTCCCATGAGGACGACACCCGCTCGCATGCCCCTGCTGTTGCTGCTGTTGGACCTGTGACAGGGCCATGCAGGCAACACAAGCTGGTAAGGATGCTGCTTCCCATTCTAAGGCAGGGCCTAGACTGGGAAGAAACTGAGGCAAGGCCCAGTTTACGAGCTCTCCCTTGTGTCCTTGAACTGGCCGGTATTCAATTTCTCTGCCGTGAGTTTTACTGTTATTACGGTACCCTGCAAGGGTAAAACATCACCCCCAACCATTGCAATAAAGCCAATTAGTGATCTTGTAGGAATGTGGTTCCCTAAGACTGACATGAGGACCAGGAAGTTTAAGACTCCCCCACCTGTCTGTTTTTAAGCCAAAATTAACATATGCCCCCGTGTTGGCTCGGGCTGCCATTGCACAGGGCTGCAGGCTGGATGGCTCTCGGCATATCATTTTCCTCGTGATTCTCAGGGCCAGGAATCAGTGTCAAGGGCTGGTTCTCCACAGCTCACAATACACCTGAGGAAACATTGAAGACACTAATTGTTCAGTCATCCCCTGTCCCTCACGGAAATATCTCAAGTTTCTGCTTCTTTACCAAGGACACTCGGACCTATCCCAGCAGGGCGGGTTCCTGGTCTACACACACCCAAGTTTTCAAGGGTTCCTGCTGCTGTCACTGATCTGAGTCCCTCCTTTCCCTCAGAATGGAAAGAAGTCCATGTCTGGCCTGTGGGAGGCCTGCACTCTGCGGACCCTCCAGGCAGGCAAAAGGCACACTCGGATGGACTTCGTGGCACCCACCGTCCAGTTCTCCTCCATGTCTTATGTTGCCAAGTTCCTGGCTTACACGTGGGACTTCACAAGCGTCCCCCAGTTCCTGGACCGGACCTTTAGTGGGTGAGCACACGTCTGCTTCAGGCCACATTGCTGACTGCCAACTACCAGCTGTGCCTGGGAGAGTGAACGTTTCCTCACATCTGGCCCCTAGAATGGGCTTGGCAGAGGAGTGCCCTCCTAGGGATTTTGTATGCACTAAGTGGCACAAAATATGCTCAGCCGGTCCTCGTTGCACAGCGCTTAGACATGGGGTACTGGAGCCAGATACCACGTGGCCTACTGAGGTGGGAATAAGTGCCCAGATGTTTAGGAGAACACACTGGGTGTGCTGGTGTGTCCGGGTGCGTGTATGTCTCAGCCTAAAGGCTGATAGGATAAAGCAATGGAAAGAAAAGATCTGTCACGGTGTGACCGCAACCCATGGATGGATGCTTTCTGCTCCATTCCCACCCCGACCTCCTGCAGGCCCACCTGTTAGCTCGGGCTGCCATCGCACAGGGCCGCAGGCTGGATGGCTCTCGGCATATCATTTTCCTCGTGATTCTCAGGGCCAGGAATCAGTGTCAAGGGCTAGTTCTCCACAGCTCACAATACACCTGAGGAAACAATGAAGACACTAATTGTTCAGTCATCCCTTGTCCCTCACGGAAATATCTCCTCTCAAGTTTCTGCTTCTTCACCAAGGACACTCGGACCCACCCAGTGCACAAATCCCAGCAGGGCGGGTTCCTGGTCTACACACACCCAAGTTTTCAAGAGTTCCTGCTGTTGTCACTGACCGGAGTCCCTCCTTTCCCTCAGAATGGAAAGAAGTCCATGTCTGGCCTGCGGGAGGCCTGCACTCTGCGGACCCTCCAGGCAGGCAAAAGGCACACTCGGATGGACTTCGTGGCACCCACCGTCCAGTTCTCCTCCATGTCTTATGTTGCCAAGTTCCTGGCTTACACGTGGGACTTCACAAGCGTCCCCCAGTTCCTGGACCGGACCTTTAGTGGGTGAGCACACGTCTGCTTCAGGCCACATTGCTGACTGCCAACTACCAGCTGTGCCTGGGAGAGTGAACGTTTCCTCACATCTGGCCCCTAGAATGGGCTTGGCAGAGGAGCGCCCTCCTAGGGATTTTGTATGACTAAGTGGTACAAAATATGCTCAGCCGGTCCTTGTGGCACAGCGCTTAGACATGGGGTACTGGAGCCAGATACCACGTGGCCTATTGAGGTGGGAATAAGTGCCCAGACATTTAGGAGAACACACTGGGTATGCTGGTGTGTCTGGGTGTGTGTATGTCTCAGCCTAAAGGCTGATAGGATAAAGCAATGGAAAGAAAAGATCTGTCACGGTGTGACCGCAACCCATGGATGGATGCTTTCTCTGTGTCTGTCTCTCTGGTGAGACCCAACCCAAAGCAAGTAAAAACGAGAAGGAAAAAAAAAAAAAGAAGAAGACCTGACAAGGGGCCGCCTGAGCTCAGACTCTCAGACTGTGATGAGGAAAGTGGAGATGCTCTGGTGCTCACACGGACTGTTCTTCCCTCCACGTGACTGAAGGAGCTCCAGTCTCAGGTCTCAGAAGCCTGTGCTCCTGTAGCTCCAAAAAGCAAATGGGAAGCAAACCTGTTCTTCCTTTTCTAAAGCACATTTCAGATTGCTCTAGCTCATCTTGGATTTGGTATAGGCCCAACCAGGGTCCATGCGAGCTCGGACTGAGGCCCAGGCTCACGCAGATAACGGGGACGTTCCAGTGGAAATTCATTCGCACCGCACATCTGTCTTAAGCACTCACTTTGGGCATCATTTTTCTTTACCCTGGGCATGACTCAGTGAATGACAGAAACCAAGACCCTAGGGACCCAATTCTAGCCAGGGAGTCAGACTCGAATCAGGCCCTGACCTCTTGAATGTCAGGTTTGCTGCCATCATGGCATCCTGCTTGTACACGTGCACTTTCCATATTCCACTTGGGGGGGTGGGGCTCAGGACCCCGTCCAAGTGGGGGAATGTGATGTCAAAAGGAGAACTGCTTGTCCCTAAAGGTGGGGGACACTGTAGACTCTGCCTGGGGAGAGGCCGACAGAAGCCTGAATTTCATCGTCCTAGTGATTCCAACGACAGGGCTGAAGAACCGGAGGCTAGCTCTGCCAGAGGAATGGAGTCAAGGGCAGCCATGGAGGGGAGTGCAGGTCCCCTGGGAGGGGAGGGGAATCTGAGCCCAGAGCCAGCCTCTGACAAACCCATCTCCTGCACGGCTGCACTCTGGGTCCCAGATCCCCTCCATTCCACATCCGCTTCTGACCCAGTACCATGGCTGCCGTGACTGGAGTCCCCAGAAGCAGGCAGCTCATAAGGTCACCAGTCCTAAGTGTGCAGGGGCCGTGGGGTGCTCCCTGGCCCTTGCGGCGATGTCAGCATGAAGCTGAGGCTGACAAGTGTTGGCACCAGCTATTTCCAATTTCCAAGTCTGTCATCGCCAGGACAATCATGAGGGCTGGGGTGTGGGGCTCGCCTGTCCTCTGCACAGGCGGAAGAAGGCCCAGGGGCCCAGAACCACGCACTGGTTAACTGGGAGGGCAGTGCGAATGGAGGGACCAGCTTCTGACTCTGCTGCTTTCCACACGCTCAGCCCTGGCGCAATGGCTCCCTCCACAGTCAACTGGCCCACCATCTCGGTGGCTTCTGATGGTCCCTCAAACATCCTCACCTTAAAACTGAAGGTGGCTGATGTGCAGATCACCCTGTTCAAAGCAGGGCAGGAACACCACCTGCACATCACCCTGGCTCAGCTGTTGAGCCCAGAGCCCAGCAATGAAGAAGCGCATGGTAAGGTGAACTACGGTCTGAAGGAGTGTCTGCGGGTAGTGTTTGGGTGTGGAATCCCCTCAATTCCATGAGGCTCTCTCTGTCTGCCAAAACCCTGTCTATCTGGACAGAGAATGAGGCTGATAAACCTTCCTCCTAACACAGCTCTTGCCCCAGGCCCAGAACTTGAGCCAGCACCAGCACCACTGGCAGCTGCAGGGCCCGCGCTGGAGCCCGCGTCACCTGAGGTGGAAACCGCCCTGTCTTTCTCGTCCAAGCTGATGGCACAACAGCTGACACGCATGTATGTGGTGATCCGCTGTGCCCTGCAGGGTGGGCCGGGCAGGCCACTGTTCTAGCTTCAGACCAGACTTTCCCTGCCTGGACTCTTGACGAGCTGGGCCCAAAGTGATCCGCTGTGCCCTGCAGGGTGGGCCGGGAAGGCCACTGTTCTAGCTTCTCAGACCAGCCTTCCCTTGCCTGGACTCTTGACGAGCTGGGCCCAATGCCACCTCCATGTCCCACCAGTCTTGTGGGAGTCAACCCTCAGCTGTACTTTGGGTGGTCAAGCCAAATTCATTTTTGAAACTTGGTTCTGTGGTTTGGCGGAAAGTGACACTAAGTGACATCCTAGGTGTGGCACTGGGGTGTGAAAATATCGGCAATGTGGAAGCCCTAGGATTAAGTTCCACTGGAGCTTTCTTTTTTTTTCTTTATATATATGTTTGCCATAAGGCCCATGTCCTCAAGAGAGAAACAGAAACAGAGAGAGAGAGAGAGAGAGAGAGAGAGAGAAATCTCCCCACTTTCCTCAATTCACCTCTTCAGATGTTGTGCATATATGCCCTTAAGTCAGTGTGTTTTTCAAACCACGAGGACATGGACTCGAACCAGAGAATAAGCTATGTGGTAATCCTGGGCCTCAGCCTACATGCTCTCTGCTGGTGCTCTGGTTGGCTTGCAAGTGGGACCAAAAGATTAGAATAAGCAAAGGAACTAGTCGAAGGCACAGTACCCATGACCCTGCCCTCCAATGCACTGCAGCCTCAGCAGAGGTGGGCGGGCACCTGGCGTTTAGACCTCCATGAGCTGAACGGACCTCTACTCCCTCACGGATCACCTTCGTAGACACTGCCATGAGTAATGTTGCAACAGAGACAACTTGCACCTCTTCTCTGTCCATGTGTGGATGGCATAGAGTGATACTAACAATCTAAGAACACTGAGTGACCGAGAGAGCGCCTAAGAGAGTGCAGATAGAGCGTGGTGTGGCTGTCATATTTCGGAGTGCTTACGGAGGGGCACTGAGGTCACTTTGGCACCCACATGTTTTCCCAGGAGGCCTCCCCAGCCTCAATCCCAATTAGGCTTCCCCTGTGAACTAGCACACACCCACACAAACCCTCCAGCCGCACGTGTCACAAGACGCGCATCTCATGGTGAACAGGCACAGAGGGCCAATGAAGGCAGGCTGATGATACCACCTTGGGACATGCATAGCTGAGCCTCCTTCTCATGTGGGAGGTGGTGAGGCCAACCTAGTTGACAAGGTCACTCTCATCCCAATCAGTGCTGAATTCCTGTCACCATGAGGTGGGCATCTGCAGGGATCAGAGGGTTTATACCCCAGGGATTCCCTCAAGTCTTGAGCCACATCCAAGCTCCCTGAGCTCCAGCTCACACAACTTTCTCCTGCCTCTTCCTCTTCGCTACTGCAGACTCAGCTGTGCTGGGATGTCCTCATGGGACTCTCTCCTTCCTCCCAGGAACTTTTCAAAAAAGATATCCCCCTTGGACTTCCGGGGCTCCGTATGGACCCAGAGACTCAAGTGGGGGAAGGAGAGCATGGCGCCCACCATCTGTGCCAGCCTCGCACACTATGGGAGAGTGGTCACTGTCGTGGTAAGAACATGCCTGGGAGATCACCACATGAAAGCCCCAGACAGGGCCAGGGTGCTAGAGCACTGGGTCAGGGTGGCCAAGGTAAGTTGTGAGCCCAGGCGATTCCCTCTCTGGAAACATAGACTTGTCTCTTCTTGGTCAGCTCTCAGGTTGGAACTGGGGGGGGGGGGGTCAAAGGCCCAGGGCCCCGGCACACTCCCTAGGTTCTTCATTCAGGTCAAGTCTGACCTTGACCCTGTGCCCCAAAGTGAATGGGTGCTTCCTTCCTGGGAGCCTTTTTGTCATTAGCTGAAATCCTCCCTCTGGGGGTATAGCTCAGAAGTCCCAGGGGTACCCTCCTTTATCTCCCTGGGCATATCTCATGCAGGAGAGAGATGTCTCCTGAGAGGCTGATGCTACAACAGATGAGGCTGATTCTTTCCCTCACAGGTCATTCTCTTCCATCCCTAGGAGTGCGAAGCACTGAACAACTTATCCTCGCATCATGCCATTCTCCGTGCTCTGGAGAGCACCCCAATTCGTAGACTTGAAAGGACATGGGGAGAAGTTTCCAGGTGGGTAGGCTTCCTCTATTAGAGCACCAAGTGATCCTGGTTCTTACAGAAGTCTGGGTCTTGCCCTCTTAATGACCCTGAGATTGGGGACGGGGCAGGATGTAAAAGGCAGGAGTAGAGTGTTGGGGTGTGTTCTCTCAGCCCCCTTAGAGCCTCAGGAGTTCTGCTCAAGTCTAGGGTTCCCGCAGAGCCAGGCACAGAGTGTTGCCAAATGGGTCGAGGTCTCCAGGTATTGGTTACACGGCAATGGACTCCGCCCACGTGCAACCAACACTGTGAGAACAGCCACTCAGTCGAAATGGGGATGGGCCCACCTGACAACCTGACAGCTGTCCTTTCCGGTCCAGTGTCACCTCCAGGGTCAGATAAGCCCAGTGGGAAACAATGTAGCAATTTAGGTCCTTGGGATTTTTAATGAATGTTAATTCAAATTGACAAGCCTGTCCTTATTCCCAAATTTCTCTGCTGTTTCATTTACTTGGCAGCAAATCCTACCAAACATTCTGTGAGCTCCATGCCAAGGAGGAGGCTCTCTACTAGGATCCAATCATCGAGGTAAAGGGGAAGCTGGGAGACGTGGTGGGGGACAGGGGTGGCTAGTGTTAGGGGCCAGGAATGCTGGTGGTTAGGAAGGGAGTGTGGCAGATGTGGGGGCATTTACTGGAATATTTTCTGCCATGCTATTTCTAAAAAACAGCAAGAGTCATGTTTTTCCACTGGCGGGAGGCGGGTGTGAGCACAGGAGGCACTGGTGGCAGCAGTGTGTGTATGGTGGCTGCAAAGGTCGGGGGGGAGTTGAACTCCCACCAGGCCAACAGGTCCCTGGGCTGTGCATCCTGCTGATGGGTAGCATCCTCCAGGTGGGCAGAAGGCTGGGCAGGGCACCGTTCCCCTCGTGAAGCAGCCCACCTGCTCCTTGGAGCTGGGCTGCTGCACTTGCTGCTCTCTCTGTTGCAGCACCTGGAGACGGCTGTCAGCTTGCACCACAGGCCAGCACTCGGGAGGGTCCCAGACACAGGTGGTCCACTACACACCACAGCTCTCAGAGTCACACTGGGGACATGGGGACAGATGCTTGTATTGGGGCTACTCCCTGCTCGACCTCCTTGCACACAGACCACTTAGGCCCAGGTCCTTGCACTCGGCCCCAGGTAGCTTATCAACAAGATCTGGAGGGCTCTGACATGAGCTCCTGGATCCTTCTGGAGCAGATATCAGAGCCATTTACATCATAGGGCAGCAGAGAGACATCACTGAGCACCCTGAGAACCCCACTTGTATGTCACAGATGGCACCTCAAAAGGCCACACACGGGCGATTGGAGTCTCTGCTGTGCAGGGAGCTCCTTGGCAGATCGGAGAGGGGAGGACAGCGTGGGCAAGTCCTCCAGTCTGGTTGGAGGTCACAGAAAGACTAAAGTCTCTCAATTATACCTCCAGAAGCATTATGTCTGTGTGTCAATTCAGCTGGGCCTGGCCGCAACCCTGGTCACAGCAGAGACAGGAAACGGGGCCCAGGCCAGTTAAAGTGCTCTGGTTCCAGGTGAAGGCAGCTGGAGAGAGCATCAGTTGTCCGAGAGAGAAGACAGCCCATCCTGTGGGGATCTGATTTATCAGTGTCCCTTGCAGGCTCTAGTATCTACTCTGCAAAGGGAGCAGGATGACCCTGGCATACAGGCTTCAAGAAGGACAGAGAGATTCAAGGGATGGAAGGGAAGGGAGCCTATGTGCCTGGGACTACATCACATGAGCAAGGCTGAGAGCAGAGGTGAAGACGTGAACGGCAGGTCTCAGAGCTTTTGGCAGAGGGCAGTCCCCTTCTCTTCCCAGAGGGGGAAACAGAAACCAGGAGAGAGCAGGTTATAGGCTCAGAGGACACCCTTGTGAGTGTTAGATCTGGGCTAGAGATTAAGCCAGAGCCCATGGCAAGTGCTGTGAGTGCTGACCCAAACAAGCCAGCCAGATGCCCAGGGTATGAGATCAGAGAGACAGGGCTCTCACAGGGTGAGGAGAAGACCATCAACCTACCCTTGCTCCTGATCCTGGCAGGTAAAGACCCCCAAACCTTCTCCGTTAGGGATGGGCCCCAAGAGAGCCCAGATGGGGCAGCGGCGAGGGTGATCGGGGTCTTCAGAAAGTCAGAAAGTTAGAGTCTCCTTATCCAGCTGGCGGCCTGAAAGCAAGACAGAATGGGCTTTTGTGCCCCAGCTCTGCCCTGCAGTGGCCACACCAAAAACGCCTTCCCTAGACAGACCTGAGTACCAGTCAGGTGTGATCGGATGGGGCCGGGAAGCACCTGACAACCATGATATATATGCTGCAATTCCACCATGGAGGTCACTCAGGTGACTGCTACCCTTGGAAATCAGCCCAGTATGTGGGACGAGAACAATCAGGGGAGGTAGTGGAGAATCTCCCAGGGGACCATGAAGAGGTACTCAGAAGGCCGAGCTTGAGGAGGTTTTGTGGGACAGCCCTTGGGTGGGCCATGGAAGCAGGGGCTCATCACCACTACCTCCCAATGACACAGCCGGTCGTCCCCTACCTGGCCAAAGTCCTCATAGAGATGGCACTTCTGGATGCTGCAATGTGTGACTCAGTGGATGTGAGTGACCCTCAGGGGTGATGGTGACTAGAGCCCTGACGCTGGGCATCAGATGGCCAAGTGCTCTTAAGCCTTAGCAAACCTCCCTCAGGATCGCCTCCCGGCTACCCCAAGAGCAACCCATCACAGGCATCTTACCTGGCACTGACAGAGCCTAATGGTCAGTCCCATTCCAGGTTCTCTGGGGGCAGAGTGGCAGGACCACCTGCTGCTCAACTGGGGGAGGCTGAGGCTGTGCTGGAAAGGACAGCTCCCTGAGTGGGTGCCATGGGAGGCGAGTATAGTAGGACCACTCAAAGTCAGGCAGCTTTGCAGCTGTTTAACACCAAGCTCCACCAAAGGCCCCAGTCCACCATCAAACCCTCAAAGATGGTGAGGACTGAAGATCCCAGAGCCTCAGCACCCAGGTCCGCTCATCTCCAGACCCTGACCCTGGTCCATACCTATATCTGTGCGAACCCTATGGCTCTGAGACCCATGCAGGGTGAGGGATTAGGGCTAGACCTGGACTGGGGTCTTCCTGATGCAGTGGTCATCTGCCTTGCAGGGAAATGTCAAACTCCAGAAGAAGAAGGTAAGCCGCCGTGGGCCTCACTGTGAGGAAGGATGGGCAGAGCAAGTCAGAGGGCCCTGGGCAGGACAGTTCCTGGCTCCCCACCTTGCAGCTTAGATATGTTGAGAGAGTATGGTACACAGAGGAGGAGAAGGCCTGTCCCACAGTAGGGTACAAACAGGACAGGAATCAAGGGTAACTTCCTGGAGGAGAGGGTATTTGAGTTCAACTCTGATGGCAAGTAGAGGCTAAAAGTACCAGAGAGAAAGGGAAATCCTCACAAGACAAACCCCAGAGCCAAGTACCCTGCCCTCTCCTAGACCTCTTCAGAAGGGCCCTTCATCTTTCCCCGAGCAGTTCCTGTCAGCATCCTACCTTTCCTCTCCAGGAATTTGAAAAGTTAAATAAAATACAGCTGCTCCAGTTGGCTGCAAACCAATTTCATATTGAGCCCGAGGAGCAATTTGTGGTCTGGTTCTAGGCCATGCTGCAGCCCAGCAAGGATGAGAGGTGAGGATGGGGGCGTTCTCAGATCAGGGCAGGACGAGCCTCTCCCTGGGGCCAAGATCACAGAGCCTGTGGCCATAGCTCCCTGGCCATCATAAGGCGCTTTGGCTTGGTCACAGTTCGGCAGCAGGACGCTAGGAGGGAGGACACAGGTGCGGCTCCAGGACGGCTCACAGCTGCCACTCTCTCTTTCAGTTACGCCCTGTCCTGCCAGAAGGAGCCCCCTCACTAGGTGGACGGCAGGGTCATGAAGAACTGGCCGTGGGACACAGATGGCCAAGTGTGGGTCTGCTCTCCCATGTGACAGAGGCCAGTTTACTGGTCACTTGGATCTTTCATTAGTTTTTTGTTTAGTGTTTTCTTCAAATAAATGTTTCTGTGTATACTTGACATTTATTGACTGATGGTATGGGATGCACCAATAGACAGATGGCCTCAGGTATACAGCAGGATGAAGGCTTCATGGAAGCACATTAACACATTCCTCTTCTCTTGTCATGTTTCCGTAGCAAGGGCAGCTAAAATCTACTTCTTTAGCAACAGGCCCCTTCCCTTTGTATTAATCTAAGTTCTTTTAGAACTGAGGAAGAAAACATTTGCTTCCTTGATCTCTATAATTTGTTTAACCTTGAAGTCACTTATTTCTACTTTTTTTTCGTAGTCTATTATTTGCATTCTATCAAAAATCCCTGTAACTGAGCATTTTGAACAGAATATAGACATTTGCAAGACTCCCAATTCTGGTGACTGGAAAGCCCCAAATCATCACAAAATGAATGGTAAAAGACAGAATAACAGTGCAGAGCCTGAGTTTTATCTGTGGCAGTTCCTCTCTGTTCTGATCTCATTCTCTTTGCTTACAAGCCCTCCAGAACTCCATCGATGGAACCCTGCTCTGAAGAACTTTCCACAGCCAAAAGCCCGAGCCTGTGACACCGTGAAGTTTTCACTTAACAGGTTACAATGCAATCAAATGCCTGCACAGGAATTCTGGGGTCTTTCAGCTACCATATCTTCAGACTTCAGGTTTATTGGTTCCTGCTCTTCCAGCTGCTCAAGTGCCCCTAAGGCTTCTTTTTCAAACCTCCTGGAGCACTGATTCTGAATCCAGTCGGTCAGCTCTCTCCTTCTCAGGGTTCCTTAGGTTTCCTAAGTCTTCCCTGATTACAGAGGGGTCAACAAGATGAAAAAACAAGAATGCTCAGGTAGGGGCCAGCAGGTTAGGGTTAGAGCTCTGGACTAACACATGGTCAACCAAGGTTCAAGTGCCAGGCTTTGTGGCTTGGTTTCCTACTTTCCCTCCCTCTATCTGTCTCTCACTGGTGAGCACACAAGTCCTATAGGAAATTAAATAATAATAATAATAATAAATAAAATAAAATAAATAATTCTTTTAAAAAATGTCCAGGTTGTGGCCTGCACATAGTGTACTGGTTATGCCACTGGATTCCCATATGCTGACCACAGTTAAGAGTCCCAGACCCAGTCAAGTTTTATCTGTAAAACTTAATACAGGGATTGATTAAAGGAAAAAAGTCATCATCATCTCAACAAACACAGAAAATGTATTTTATAAACGGTAATACAGAGCATCCCAAACTTGACATGGTTTGACTTAGGATTTTTTGACATTACTAGGGTCCAAGATCAATGCGAATTCAGTAGAAATCACACCTTGAATACCCATACCAGCAGTTCTTCTGTTTTTTCATTTTCACTATTCAACAGCTTACATGCGATATTCAACACACATGAGAAGACAGGATTTGGTTAGATTATTCTGCCCCACTGTTGGCTAGCCCAGGTGTTAGGAGCATGTGTAAGGTATGGTATGGTAGGCTAAGCTATGACATTAAGTAGGTTGAGCGTATTAGATGCATCTCTGACTTCCAGAATTTTCAACTTATGATGTGTTTACTATGATGTAATCTCATGATAAGGATGAGCATTTGTACTCTGATCTCTAGTTTTACTTATTTTTTTAAAGGTTTCTTAAAAAATTATTCATTTTTAAATAAGACTCCCAACGCAGAGTCTATGATCCCTAAAATAGACAAGTGGGATTACATCAGACTAAGAAGTTTCTGCATGGCAAAAGACACAGAGATTAGTGTGAACAGACAGCCCTCAGAATGGGAAAATATTTTTGTAAACTATGCATCAGACAAGGGACTGATAACCAGAATTCACAAGGAACTCAAGCAGCTGTTCCGGAAAAAGACAATCAATCCTATTAAAAGATGGGAGAATGAGTTGAAAAAACCACTCTCTAAAGATGACATACGAATAGCTAAAAGGCATATGAAAAAATGCTCAACATCCCTCATTGTAAGAGAAATGCAGATCAAAACAACA
>NW_006159749.1:16092-23820 GCF_000334495.1 Tupaia belangeri chinensis
ACAAAATTATAAGACATATTTTGAACATTATCTTTAAAATTCAGTATTTTGAAACTTTGAAAGTTGTTTGTAAACTGTCAAGAATTATGGAGTATGAGCTAAAATTCTTTGCTATGTAAAGTAAATGTTTATGGAAAAATGTAAAATAAAAACAAGTTGTATTGGAAAATAAAATTATTCATTTAATTCCTTTTGTTATTATTTTTTAAAATTTGACCAGAGAGAGACAGAGAGAGAAAAAGGGACAGCGAGAAAGCAAGCTGCCAGGTCTGGGACCCGAGCTGCAGTCAGCCATGTGGGAATCCAGCGCCTTTAATCACAATGCCAACTCCTAGCCCCAGTACTTTGATTTTTTAAAACAATCAATATTTCTTTGGCAAACTACAAAGAGAATGCCTGTAATTCAACATAGGCTGCTGCTTAAAAGCCATCAGGTACATGAAGGCCACCATACTCCCTCTATTCAACATTGGAATGAAAGGTGTCCTAGCCAGGACATGAGGACAAGAACAGGAAGGGAAAAAAACACCTCATGACAGGAACAAAAACTCTCCGGTACCCAGAGATGAACCTATTCAAAGATATGGAATGCAATTTCCTGAGTGTAATACTGTCCCGGAGTTACTCAAGACATTACCACTGGGGAAAATAGAGTGAAGGGTACATGGCATATTTCTGTATTATTTCATACATCTGCCCATGAGTCTAGAAATATTTCAAAATCAAAAGTAGAAAAAAACAGATAAATCTTTGTGCAGATAATGATAAAACTTCACCGTAGGGAATAAGACCCAAGAACACAAGTGATACATTACGTAAAGGGGTGGTAAGATTCAGTATCAACAAGGTACCAGCTCTCTCCAAATTAATCCATAAACTCAATGCATTTTCAATAAAAACTCACATTTTTGTACCGAATTTGGTCAGCAAAATGTAAGCTCATGGTGAAGAAAAGAGTCAATTTACAACAGGGAGGTAGATGGAATCACTCTTGTCAGGGCTATTATAAAGTGGTGATACTGAGACACAGATATACCAAAAGAACAGAGTTAAAAGTCAGTCAGACCCTTTACAAGGGAAGCCACTATACCAAAGGGAATTTCCAATCAATAGGTAAAGAATGGATTGTCCAACTAGTAAACTGAGACCACTGACCATAAAAACAGGCAAGTTAGACCTTCGGGGTAGGAGATTTCTTAAGACCAAAGTACAGGATGAAAGATCAGAAAGTTTGCTTTCAGAATACGTCAAACTTTTTAAGACTAAAGAAACTACAGATATGAGAGACCAGCAGGTGATGTAATGGTTCCATCACGGGACTCCCATGCAGTCATCTGCGGTTTGAGTACCAGACCCAGAAGCTTAAAAAACCTCATGCTGGTGTGTGTGCATGCACGCCCCAAATCCTGAGAGGAGAATGCAGGAGAAGGGATTGCAGTGTGACCATTCCCCCTGGGGGATGATTTCTTGCTTTCTGTCTGTCTCTGTCAAGCTCATATGCCCTATAGAAAAATCTCTCTCAAAATAAAAGGAGGAAAAAAGAAACTACAGATGTGAGAATAAAAGCCTCTCCTAGATCAGATCTGAAGGGGAAGAACACACTCAGGACACACTACCCTGCATATTTTTTCAAACAAAATACTAAATATTTTCTTGGCCAAAGTGTATGTGTTAAAATTATAAACATAAAGACATTGTCTACCAACTTTAAAACAGTAGGTCTGTTGTATAGGAGGCAAGAGTAAATTATAGATGGGAAGATATTTCTTAAGCTGTATTTCTTATATTTCTTTTTAAAAAAAACAGACCTGAAGCAAAGACAGCAAAGTGTTAACGCTTTTTAATTCTGGGACAAGGTGTCTGATATTTTCTATATATTTTAAATATCTCTTAATTATAAAAATGCATATAAGAAAGCAAAGATAACCAACAGAAGAACTAAAGAAAGGTTGTCAGGAAAGTCATGATGTATCTTTCTGTTTTCTTATGCAAAAATGAGTCATGACTTTTCTGGCAACTCAACAGATCAAACATTGGAAACAGAGAGGAAAGGGATATAAGTGAGCTCAAGATTCACAGTTCATGTTGTGAGTTAACAGTGTGAAGGGCCAGCAGGTGGCTTGGTGGTTAAGGTGCTCAACTCCCACAGGGCCCTCTACAGTTCAAATCCTGAATCTGGAGCCTTGAAATTCATGACAGGTGCATGTGTACTCCCTCGCCCCTAGAAACGGTAGTGTAAGCACACTTCTATAGTATCTAGTTATGAGAGTAGCCTACAACAGATCTAAAACCGCAAAAAGTGGAAATCTGCCACTTTTCATTTTAACTATGTTTGATCATTTAAAACATTACCATGTACATCCATTAGTTTGAAAAAGCTTGGAGTTTTTTCTTTTGTTTTGTTTTTAAGAAAAATGGGAAAATTATTAGTGTCCAAACTGAGGACTTAAAAAAATGCTCCTAATATCCTTAACAGAGGTTTTTATATCCAAAACTAAAGCAATTATCATATGGCAGGAATTTGTGAATATTTTACTGCAGTTAAAAAAGAAAATACTCTATAAACCACTATATCCTTTGGCATATATGCCCCCAGAAAGCCCAATGTAAGTCCTCAGGTAGCGAAACCAACTTACCCAGAAATAATGTTGTAATTGAGAGCAGGATGATCTTTTGAGACAGGAGGAACAAGAGGTTCTGGTTGCCATTCTTCAATCAACTCCTCCTTTTCCTACAGGAGACATGAGAAAATGAGTTAAAATATACCATGGTGTTAGTGACCTTACGACGACTTGGGCAGGATCTGAATTACAAGGAAATGTCACACTGAAGACCCTGCTAGAAAGAGTGCACCTGACTGCTGTGGCCAGAAGGAAACAGAGCCCCTCCTGAGTTCTGTGCACCTATGCCGCTCCTTTCTTCTCTGAGCACAAGCTGAAATTCTTTCATATGTAGTTTTGTGGGTAATCTGACAATTGGAGAAAAATTTACTTTATTTCTTTATTTATTTTTTTGGAGAGGTTTCGCTATAGGACGCGTGCGCTCGCCAGACAGGCAGAGCCACAATCCCTTCTTCTCCATTCTTCTCTCGGGATCTTGGGCACGCACATACACACACACACACACACACACACACACACACACACGACCTGCATGAGTTTAAGTCACCGGGTCCCGGACTCGAACCACGGTCGACTATGTGGGAGTCCAGCGACATAGCCATTACGCCAACTACTGGTCCTGAAAAATTTACTTTTATGTCCAGAATTTTTCCCTCATTCTACACAACACATCAAAACATGGTTTGGGGGGAACCAGCAGTTAGCGTAATGGCTATGTCGCTGGACTCCCACGTAGTCAACCACGGTTCGCGTCCTGGACCCGGTGGCTTAAAACTCACGCCGGGCGCGTGTGCGTGCGTGCCCAAGATCCCGAGAGGAGAATGGAGGAGAAGGGATTGCGGCATGACCATCCCCCCTGGGGGGTGATTTCTCGCTTTCTGTCTCTATGTCTCTCTCTGTCTGGTGAGCGCACTCGCCCTATAGTGAAAAACCTCTCAAAAAAAAAAAAAAAAACCATGGTTTGGGGTGTGGGCAGACAGGACTCTTTCCAATCTAAATCTTCTTTATGAAGAACAAGGGAAAATTTGTCTTCCATCTTCAGAAGTAAGTTGTGTTTTTCTTGACCTACTGAAGAGACCAGAGTGAACACCTTCAAAATCTGGCAGTTGCCAGAGCATTCCTCGGATCACCTACCTGTCGGACTGTTTACACTAAGCAACGTGCATGGGACCGCAGAGTGGTCTTCCTCTAGGAACAACTCTATCCCTAGCTTTCCCCACACTTTGCCTACCCTGCTATTTGATTCCCCTCAGTTTCCTTATATCCCAGAAAACATTTTGTTTTTGGAGAGGTTTTTGCTATAGGGCGCGTGCGCTCGCCAAACTGAAAGAGAGAGACAGAGAGACAGAAAGTGAGAAATCACCCCCCAGGGGGGATGGCCACACTGCAATCCCTTCTCCTCCGTTCTCCTCTTGGGATCTTGGGCACGCATGCACACGTGCCCGGCGAGAGTTTTCGGCCACCGGGTCCGGGACACGAACTGCGGTCGACTACTTGGGAGTCCAGTGACACAGCCAATATGCTAACTGCTGGTCCCCCCCTGCCCGCTCCGAACACATTTTTAACGTGTGTACTTGGGCCTCTACAAATCCTTCTGAGAGACAGCAACTACAGTCACAATACACTGAATAGTAAATTGGTGATTTAATTTCTTACCTTGAGTGTAAGATCAGATCGTTCTTGTAATTCATAAGTTTTAAAGAAAAGAACTCTGATTATCCAGAGTATTAGGACTCCTTCCAAAATAAGATAGTAGGCGGTACCTAAGAGTAAGCAGAAAACAAAACAAAACAAAACAAAAATACTTTCAAAACCTGCGCATAAAATTTAAACATACTTGCATAGACTGCCTCACATGAAGTAAGGCCTCTTGCAGTTTACTGTCAAAACTCACTTTGTTTCTATTCATTCGTTTTCTTTTTATAAAGGACCTGGCTGGAGTCCTGAACCTGGTGGTTTGCTTTCTTGCTTCCTACTCCTCCTCTCACTCTGTCCCTCTTTGGTCAAATTTAAAATAAACAATATATAAACAAATAAAGTTAAATAATTCGTAAAAAAAAAAAAAACTTTCTTAGGAATAATTACATTAAAAAATAAAATCTGACACAGATCCCCAATATTTAAAACAATATCAACTAAAGGGGCCAGCAGGTAGCATGATGCTTAAGGCCACTGGACTCCCACATGGTCGACTGCTCTTTGAGTCCTGGACCTGGTGGCTGGCTTGCTCTCTCTCACTCTATCCCTACCTGTTCAAATTTACACATAATTAAGTAGTATAAATAAAGTTAAATAAAAATCACTCTTTAAAAAACAAAAACACCATCAACTGTCAATCCTTCAGTTAATTTAAATTTTACTGGTGGGAAACAACTAATAAAACACTTCACTGCTTAACTAGTCTACCACCTCCATTTACCGATGGATGACTTAAGAGTTTTATGGAAATCAGCTGCCACAATTCCTTATTTTTTATTTAAAGAATTATTTAATTTAATTAATTATTATTATGTTTTAATTTAACCAGAGAAAGAGAGAGCAAGCTGCGAGGTTTGGGACTCGGACTGTCACCTGCAAGCCCCAGTTGCCACAATTCTTCATTTTATTATTTTTTTTGAGAGATTTTTCATATACAGTGCGTGCACTTTCCAGTGAGACAAAGAGAGGCAGAGAGACAGAAATCATAAAATCACCCCTAGACAGTATGGTACTGCCATAAGAACATACCGAGAGAAAATTGGAATTGAATAGAGTCCAGAAATAAAACCATACACCTATGAGCAAATTTTTTTTTTTTTTTTTTTTTTTTTTGCAGGCGGGGGGGGGTGGGGAGGAGGTTAACCAATTTATGACAAGGGTGCCAAGACCAACAGTAGTCCCTTTAACAAATGATGCTGAGACAATTTAGATAACCATGCACAAAAGAATGAGGCTGAACCACTATGTCTCAACTTACACATAACATTAACTCAAAAAACCATAAATCTAATGTAAGAGTGAAAATCGCAAACTCTTAGAAATAAACAAAACAGTATATCATTATACCCTAGGATTTAACAATGATTTTTAGGTATGACACAAATGTATAGACAAATAGAGTGGACTTTATCAAAATTAAAAATGTTTGTGAATCAAAGGATACTATCAAAGAAGTGAAATGAAACCTCACGTAATGGGAGAAAATATCTGTAAATCATGTATCTGATAAGATTCCAGTATCTTAAATATAAAGAACATTTATAACTGAACACCAAAAGGACAAACCAATTAATTAAAAATGGGCAAAGCACTTGAATAAACATTTCTCCAAGATATACAAATGGCCATAAGCACATGGAAAGGAGATCGACATCCTTAGTCAAATGGGAGATGCAAATCAAAACCACTGAAATAGCACTTTCACACTCACTAGGATGTCTAAAACACATTAAAAAACCCTGAGGAAATATAACAGATGTTGGTGACAATGTACAGAAACTGGAAGGAACCCTTGTGTATGGCTGATGGAAATGTGAAATGGTGGAAAACAGTACTGCAGCTGCTCAGTAAATTAAACCTAGAGACCCCATAACTGAGCAAGTCACAGTTAGGTATATACATAAAGTAATTAAAACAGGGATTCAAATAAATATTTGAACACAAACATTCAAAGCAGCACTATTCATAACAGCTAAAATGAGAAAAACCACCCACCAAATAAGCTATCGCTGAGTGAACAGATAAACATGTGGTATATCCACAGAATGGAATATTACTTAGCATTAAAGAAGGAAGTACTGATACATGGTACGATGTTGATGAGCTTGAAAAACATTATACTGAGGAAGGCCAGATGTAACATGTCACATATTATATGATACCATTTATAGGAACGATCCAGAATTGCTAAATCCAGAGAGATTGGTAGTTGCCAGGAGCTAGGGAGAGGGAAAACAGGAAGAAGAGGAGAGGAGGGCTGGATTCTGAGAAGGGGGTCTACTTTGGAGTGAAGGTTTAGGAACTAGTGGAGGTGCTGGCTGTGCAATATGGTGAATGAAATCCCCCCACTGACACACACCTCACAACTGATGCTGTGGAATGTGAATCTCACCTCAATGAAGTAAATCCTAGTGGTTATGCTCTCTAAAACTGGCATTGTTTCAGGACCAGCAGATATTAGAATGGTTATGTCATTGGACGCCCCACAGAGTCAACCATGTTTCAAGTCCTGGACTCAGTGGCTTAAAACTCAATCTGGGTGCATTGTATGCATGCCCAAAATCCTGAGTGGAAAACATAGAAGGGATTGTAGCATAGCCATCTCCCTGGGGATGATTTCTCCTGTTCTGTCTTTCTCTTTGGTGAACACACATTCCCTACAGCCAAAATCTTTAAAAAAAAAAAAAAAAGGCATTGTTTCAACAATGAGAAGCTGAGTTTTACAAAATATGTATTATATGCTTTCATTTACATGAAAATTCTACAAAAGGTAAAACTACTCTATGGAAAAAAAAAAAGAGACTGTCCCAGGCGGTCTTGGACCAGGACTAGGTGCTGACCACAAACAGGCACTAGAGAAAAACGCCCTATGTCTTGACACTGGTGGTGATAATGGGGTTTTACATCTGTCGAAAGTCATCGCACTGTACAACTGAGGTAGGTATTTTTGTTATGTGTCATTTTCACCTCAATAAAGTTGTTTTTTTAAAAGTTAAGTCTTGATTACCCTTTTAACACCAATAATGGCATCTGATGTTAATTTACTTTACTGTTATAATCAAAATGTGATTACGCTGCCTCAAGAGCAAAGCACTTTGGACATTATCAATGGAAAGTAGTCACAAGCAAAGGCGATCTGCCCAAAAGCCTGACAGCTACAATGACTGAGCACGGGTGCTGCTTACCAGTTCTGGGAGAGGACAAATAGTTCCAGTGTTCATATATAATCCTTCTACTGCAATGAAACGCCATGTTACACGAGCCTTGAGAGGATTCTTTCAAAGAAAAAAAGAACAGACATCTTTTTTTTTTGGGTGGGAGGGGTTTTTGCTATAGGGCACGTGCGTTCACCAGACAGACAGAGAGAGACATAGAGACAGAAAGCGAGAAATCCCCCCCAGGGGGGATG
>NW_006159749.1:23946-24807 GCF_000334495.1 Tupaia belangeri chinensis
GGGATGGTCACATTGCAATCCCTTCTCCTCCATTCTCCTCTCAGGATCTTGGGCATGCATGCCCACGCACCCGGTGTGAGTTGTAAGCCACCGGGTCCAGGACATGAACCGCGGTCGACTACGTGGGAGTCCAGCGACATAGCCATTACGCTAACTGCTGGTTCCCAAGAACAGACATCTTAATCTTAACAACTTTAAATACAAAATCTGTTACACACTCACTAGCACGTTACCTAACGAGATTTATTCATGATAATAATCATCGGAATACCACAGGATTGGATTCCCAAGTCAGTCTGAAAATGTGCTGGGAGCCTGCACACCCACGATCCCGACTACCTGGAGGGCGGGGGCAAGGAGATCCCGGCATGGTGAGCCCCTGCTGAGGGTGCTTCTCCTGGTTGCTCCTCCTCTCTTGCAAGCACACACATTCTCTACTATGTTTAAAACAAACACAATCAAATAGTCTAAATGAATCTCTCTGGCGAACACGCAGGCCCTAAGGCAAACACTTCTTTAAAACAAAAGTTCTATGGATTATAAAACTTGCAAAACAAACACACATAGAAACTTGAGTGTGATGTTCTCTAATCTCTACAAATAACTTGGCAAAATAAACAGCAACCTGGCTCACATGCTCTTCAACCTACTGGCTGCCACGTACAACCAAATCGGGAAAAAGGGACAACTTTTTATAATCTGCATAAGGAAACAAATCTGGGGAACACTCTTGAGTTTAGATTTTCCTCACAGATTCTGCACTAGGTGAGTGTGAGACAGTGTCCCATAGTAGATGTGGCATACAGCAATGAGTCCAGGGAAAAGGGAGATTAACACAAACTTAAGAAATGTAAAGAGCAT
>NW_006159749.1:25216-27643 GCF_000334495.1 Tupaia belangeri chinensis
CTCTTTCCTGCATGTGATACATGATTTATGCATGGTTAAAAGTTTGATCTATTTCATTCCTGATAGCGAACACGGGCCCACGCAGACAGACAGGCAGGCAGAGGGACAGAAACAGGAAGGGGAAGGAGCACCCTCACATGGTCTTGTCATGCCATGCAACTATCATCAGATTTGGCTCTTCAGCATGAAGCACATTTAATAAGCGGGAACACCCTTACTAAATATCCAAATGTGATCTGCAGGGAGTTTTCAATGACAAATAACCATTTCATAGATAATTTAGCTGGTTAGAAAAAGCAAGCTGCTCTATCTCTGCGAGGAAGAGAGACCCATTAGACTGGGGTTCAAAGGGCCTTGTCGACATCCTCAGAAAAAGAGGGCTTGCTATTGTAAACTGACCAATCTCCAGTTGTTAATCTGAACATCATGCCGGGCGTGTATGCATGCATGCCCAAGATCCCGAGATGAATGGAGGAGAAGGGATTTGAACATGATCATCCCCCCCCCCCGGGGGGTGATTTTTGGCTGTCTCTCTGGCAAGCGCATGCACACACCCTATTACAAAAACAAAAAAACTTCTCCAAAAAAGAAAAGAAAAAAAATTCATACCTTTAAATCTTTGATCTCTTGTTCTTTTAGCAGTCACTCCCAGTCAGCCATATCATTATGATTAAATATCTTCATGTCACTGCATGATGTCTATAATCCTTTCTGAATAGCAAAGCAAGCTGCTCTATCTCTGCGAGGAAGAGAGACCCATTAGACTGGGGTTCAAAGGGCCTTGTCGACATCCTCAGAAAAAGAGGGCTTGCTATTGTAAACTGACCAATCTCCAGTTGTTAATCTGAACATGGCAAATAAATAAAACACACTTGAACATTTCTACCCTTCACTCTGCAGGTTCTTTCTGCATAACTGCCACATTTAACCCCTCAGAGAAGCACAGGCCGGCCATGTTTCACCCTCTCTGAAAGCATCAAACATCTTGCTATGGATGGCATATCAGCTTATGCAGACTTTTCTCTTTCTAAGAAATACCAAAATATTGGCAAACCTGACCATCAGTGGCACCCTGGTCTGACCAACACATTACTCTGCCATTACTCTGGCAAGAGAATCGATACTGGCAACCAAGGGAGACAGAAACCTCTGGATAAATTCCATTGTCATCGAGCACCACAGAAAAAAGGTGGCTCCAGCCCCATGCACACCAGCAGAGAGGCTGTAACAGGGCACCCTGACACCCCTTCCAAGGCGGTGACAGTGAAAGCCGAGGAGGGATCCGATACATGGTTCTTGCCTGCTGATACAAATGGACCCCTGCTCCCCACTGTGTGTCAGTGGGGATCAGCTGGAGAGCCTGAGATTACACCTGGCAATAACAGGGCCCATCCGCATCTCCACCTGGACGCCATCAGAAGAGGCCTCGAAAGTCAGGACTAAAACCATCAGCCAGCAGCAACGACAAAACCCCCACGTTGGGTATAATGGAGGCCAGGGTGGGAGGGACCCTGCACTGCTCTTCCCTCTGGCAGTGCCGAGGCAGCAGTCTCGCCAACTCTCCTGTGGTTAGAATAGTGCCAGGGAGAACCAATTACCACAGACAGTTAAACAAGGTAGAGGCAATAACAGCATAAGAAGAAAATATCTAAGTTGCAGTCCACTATTACTATACCAAGAATCAGCATGTATCAAACAGAAGGGAAAAAAAAGCTAATACCAATACAGAGATGACAGAGACATCCAAGTCACCTCAGGACAATTTCAGAACAGCCATGATAGAAACGCTTTGATGGATAATTACAAACATGTTCCAAACAAGTAAAGTATCCGAGAGCCTCGGGGAGGAATAGAAGATACAAAGAATTCTCTGGAGAGACTACGACTGAGTAACTGAATACCCGAGTGGGCTCAGCAGCAGAACGGAGAGGGGGGAGGCAGAGCACATGACAGAGACCATTCACTGTGCACACAGAGTACAGGCAGGAGAAACTAGGATGCAGGATGTAATTCCACGGGAGTTCCAAAAGGAGAAGCCGAAGAGAGTGGCACTAAAAGCACTCAGAAGAAATCACGGCTGAAAACGCCCCCAACTTGGCAAGTGGCTTCTGAACCTACTGACTGAGAGGCAGCTGTGCGAACCTCAGCAAATAGATGATACGATGCAAGACATCAAACTTTTGCACAGGAAGGACAAGGAGAAATCCTCAGAGGAGCCAGAAAAGAAGTTGCACCTTACATGCAGGGGAAAACAACTGGAGTGACAGCAGATTTCCCCAGAAAAGAGTCAAGCATATCTCAAATGCTGAAAGGAAGGAAACGTCAATCAAGAATCTTGTAACTAGCACGATCTATCCTTCAGGGATGAAGCAGAAATAAAGTCATTCCCAGCTGAAAATAAACTAAGAATTTGCTATTAGCAGGAAT
>NW_006159749.1:27671-33824 GCF_000334495.1 Tupaia belangeri chinensis
ATGACAAAAACAAACAAATAACAACAAAAAAACAAAAGCCCTTTAAACAAAATTTACAACATGGTTATCGATGTATGTGCAGGAAATAATTAAACAATTATAATACAAATGAGATGAAAGGGATGTATAGAAAGATAAAGATTCTATACCTTGGTAAAATGACACCCACCACCACTAATAACATACATATAACACTTAGAACAATGACTAAAAAAGTTTACAAAGAGAAATATTCAAAAACATAAATAAAAAAAGTAATTCTAAAATAAGTTGAGTTAAGCTACAAAAAGGCAGGGTACAGGACCAGCAATTAGCGTAATGGCTGTGTCACTGGACTCCCATGTAGTTGACCACAGTTCGAGTCCTGGACCTGGTGGCTTAAACTCACACCTGGTGCATGTGCATGTGTACCCAAGACCCCGTAAGGAGAATGGAGGAGAAGAGATTGTGGCATGGCCATCCCCCCTTGGGGGATTATTTCTTGCTTTCTGTCTCTCTGTCTCTCTGTCTGGCGAGCACACACGCCCTATAACCAAAAAAAAAAAGAAAAAGAAAAAGAAAAGAGGCAGGGTAATGAAAATAGAGAAATAAAAAGTAGAGGGAACCAGAAACAAAAAATAAAATGGCAGATTTAGACCATAACATATCAGTAATTACATTAAACACAAAATAAAACACACAATCCAAAGACAGGTACAGTGGTTCAAGTATGACCCAACTGCACGTTGTCTACGAAAAACTAATTTAAAACACTATGACACAGGTAGCAAAAAATACACACATCTTGACCGCGGTTTGGGTTCTGGACCCGGTGGCTTAAACTCACGCTGGGCGCGTGTGCATGCGTGCCCAAGATTCCGAGAGGAGATTGGAGGAGAAGGGATTGCGGCATGGCCATCCCCCCAGGGGGATGATTTCTTGCTTTCTGTCTCTCTGTCTCTCTCTGTCTTCCTGGCGAGCGCACATGCCCTATAGCAAAAACCTCTGAAAAAAAAAATAAACAGTAAAAAAAAATAAAATACACACATCATGCATATACATATATATATATATATACACACACAAATATATAAAGTAAGTATAATGAGAATAGCTGATAAAGTATAAGTCTTTGGAATGAAGAAAATTACCAGAGACACTACCAGGATACTAGATAATGCTAAAAAGGTCATTTCACTGAGAAAGTTGAATAATCCCAAATATGCATTAACAACAGAGTTGCTAAATGTGTGAGCAAAAAATGATAAAACTGAAAGGACAAATAAATAAATCCACAATTACACTTAAATGACTTCACTACCCTTTCAAAACTGACAGAGAACAACCATTTGGAAACTTGACAAGGATGCGTTATAGAAGAGCCCAACAGCACACCGGCCAGCAAGCTCTAACTTACATTACAGAACACCCAGCACCCAACAGCAGGACACATTCCTCCTGAGTGCCCACGGACACACCGCAAGGAATACATCCTAAGCCTTAACACAAACTGCAGGGACTTAAAATCCCCTAATGATACATTTTCTAATAATCAAGAGTCATAGAGAAAGTCCAAAGGCAAATTTTTTAAAAGATGCAATGAACTATATCGTAAATTAAAAAATAAAACATGAAAATATGTCAATAAAGCAGTCCTGAGAGAAATTCATTAAATAGATTAACTGGAAAAGAGAAAAGGTCTCTGAATAATAATCTAAACTCCCACCTCAAAATCCAGAAAAAGAACAAAATAAACCAAAAATGAACATAAGGTAGGAAATCATTTAGTCAATGGGACTGACAACAGAAATACAACAGAGAAAAACAATGAAACAGTTGATTCTTTGAAAAGACCAGTAACACTGACAAACCTCTAACAAAACTGACAAAGGAAAAAAAGAAAAGATACAAACCACTAATACCAGGAATGAAACAGGAGCTATCATTACAGACCCGGTAGTCGTTAGACAAATACAGGAACACCAGAAATAGCACCTCGCATATACATTGGACAGTTGAGAAGAAATGGGTCAATCCCTTTAAAACACAGACTGTCTACTTTCACTCACTCAATATGACATGGATAATCTGAGTAGCCCATAAGTATAAGGACACTGACTTCATAACTAGAATACTTTCAAAAAAGAAACCTCGAAAAGCCAGTGGCAGGTGGTTGGAGCAGCTGGAGCCCACAGTCAGGGTCCTAGACACAGCAGATTAAGAAATACGCCTGCTGGGGACCAGCAGTTAGCATAATGGCTATGTCACTGGACTCCCACGAAGTCGACCGTGGTTCACATCCTGGACCCGGTGGCTTAAAACTCACGCTGGGCCCGTGTGTGTGCGTGCCCAAGATCCCGAGAGGAGAAAGGAGGAGACGGGATTTTGGTGTGGCCATCTCCCCCCGGGGGTTGATTTCTTCCTTTCTATCTCTCTGTCTCTCTGTCTGTCTGCAGAGTACACACACCCTATAGCAAAAACATCTCAAAAAAAAAAAAAGGAAAAAAAGAAATACACCTGCTGCATGTACAAGTGTGCCCCAAATCCTGAGAGGAGGACGGAGGAGAAAGGATTGGAATTTCTCCTTCTGGCAAGCGCAAACGCAATATAGCAGCTAAAAAAAAAACAACTTCAGGTCTAGATGGCTTCATTAGAGAATTCTGCCAAACATTTAAAGAATTAAAAACAACCCTATACAATCAGCTCCAGAAAACAAAATATTTTTCAATTAATTTTGTGAAGTATTACACTAATACCAAAACCGGACCAAGAAAATAAACTGTAAGATACTATCACTCAGGCAGGCCCTACAAGCATTGTGCGATGGAAGCTAAATACCACGTGGCCAACCAGAGGGCAGTCCCGGCCCTGGCAGTATGAAAACACACGGCATTTTCCAAGCTGCTGGGACAGGATTTGAACCATGGTTGGCCAAGTGGGATCTGGCTTTCTATGCACAACAGTTAACGAGTGCACTATGGAGTCAGCTGAGAAACTAAAGTTTTAAGACACAGAATGTAACACATGAAAGTGAATTTATGTTAGGTTCTTCAGCAGTTAAAACCCAAAAGACAATGTAATATTATCTGACAAAGGAAGCATACAAGTTCACCTGTAACCATAACTTTCTACATTTAAACTCAAAAAGGAATTTATAGTGGATGTTTTGTAAAGTGATATTGTAAAACGCTGCCGTTGCAATGCTGCTTGGATTAAAACTCTAGAAATGCTGTTTAAAAACCAATGGCTGGGGCCGGCAGGTGGCATGGTGGTTAAGGGCGGTGGACTCCCATATGGCTGACTGCACTTCGAGTCCCGAACCTGGTGGCTTGCCTTTCCTCTCCCCAGCACCCCCAACCCCCTGTCAAACTTAAAATAAATGAGTTAAGTAATGTTAAATCATTCTTAAAAAAAAAAAAAAAAGGCAGCAATGGCTCTTAAGTTTATTATGAGTTTTTTTCTGTTCATTTTTAAAACTATGGGCAAAATTAACTTTGATATCTATTTTAATGGTCACACGTACACACAGAAGAACTGAGGATGGGGCCGTCTGCTGGATTGCTCCAGGCTGCCAGGTGATAGTGAGGAAAGGATCCATGTGCCCGGGAACCCTGGAGACAGCTGGCTATGCTGTAAGTGTAAGGGAGGCTTTTGCCACTGCACAAGCAGCAGCTCCAAAGGTGAGTGGTCACAGGACAGCACAGGGCTAAGGTGGGCAGGTCTAAGGTTCAGTGCCTGGGAGCTCCAGCTGTCATTCAAATATTCACTCAATTGGTATTTCTCGACCACTACTAAATGGTAAATGCGATCCTAGGCAAAGGGTCCTAGAAAGAATCAGAAACAAACAAAAGGAGAATCCAGCAAGTCAGGCGTAAGTGAGCGGAACGGTGTTTGTATGTGTGAGGGAGGCCTGAGAAGCAGAGCAACCCTGGCAGGCAGTGTGAGTGGGGAGGGAACAGAGGGGAAACGGTCACACAGAGTGAGCCTGAAAAGGTGGTTCAGAACTCACAAGACCATGATAAGGAGTGGGTCTTTATTTTCGAAACAGTGGATGCTCTGATATGTATTAAATGAAGTAAGCAATAATCACATTTGCACTTCTTGAACAGATTACTGTGGCTATAGAGTTGAAAAGAAAAAAAAAGAAACAAGAGTAAATTTGACCCCTAAAATTAAGAGCCACTTAACAGTCCACTCACTGGATGACAGTGGTGTGGGCTCGAGTGGTGACTGCTTCTGTCTGTGAACAGTGGACTGGCCACACCAACCCTTATGCTGCCTTGGCCTCACCCTTCACATGAACAGCAGCCCGGTACATCCTGGGTGCATCACGCAGGTGTGCAGATCTGCTCACAAGCAGTTGGGAGCACAGCTCTGTGCTCTACTGAAGCTGCGATACCATGTCAGCAGAGCGGCAGTGTGCAGGGCAGGTGATGATGGGGTGGAGCTGCATGGCCAAGCAGTATGGCTGGCCACATGGTCTGTGACAAGACTCACAGGGATGCCATGTGGCCTCAGAGTGGCAGGAGGAAGGCAGGCAGCTCGCCTCCCCTGGACTACACAACAACCATAAAGGCAGTTAAGTGACTGCCCACACTTTGTTGGAGATTTTTGCCATAGGGCGTGTGCGCCTGCCAGAAAGACAGAGAGAGACAGAGAGACAGAAAGCGAGAAATCACCCGCTGTGGGGATGGCCATGCCGAAATCCCTTCTCCGCTCTCCTCTCAGGATCTTGGGCCCACAAGTTCACGTGCCTGGCATTGAGATTAAGCCACTGGGTCCGGGACTCAAACCGCAGTTGACTACACGGGGGTCCAGCAACATAGCCATTATGCCAACTGCTGGTCCCAACTGCCCACACTTTCAAGCACCCTTCAAGCGAAGGTCACTCAAACTCTGTAGAATTATTTGGCTGGGGTGACTGCATTTGTATAGAAGCAACAACAACAAAAAAACAAAATAATTATTTTGGGCAGACAATCCTAATAAAGGAATTTTCTAGGACAATCAATGTTATTCCCAAAGGAAGTGTGACTAGAAAGTAGGCAGAGGCCCTTACACAAAGACAATGTCCCCTCTCTTAGAGTAGGCAGGGATGGTGCAGGCTACAGTGGCAAAGCCTTACGAGTATAAGATGGCTTCTTCTGTCTTCATAAACCGGGTCAAGCGATCTTCCAGATCCAAATGAACATCTGTTAACATAAAAAACATAAAGGTTACACCATCTTATAATTCTTTTTCTACCACTAAAGAATAAAGACAAGAACACAAGCAGCTTAATTATTAAAACCTTGACCTTCTGGCTAAATTGCGACTGTTTTTCAATGATAAATTATACAAGCCCTGTTAAACATAAGGTAGGGGACCTGCAGATGGCATAATGGTTACACAGCTGGACTTCCATGTAGTCGACCATCGTTTGAGTCTCGCACCCAGGGGATTAAAACTCACGCCAAGTGCAACTGCATGTGTGCCCAAAATCTGGAGAGAAAAACGAAGAAAAGATTGTGAAGTGGCCATCCCTTCTGGGGTGATTTCTCGCTTTCTGTCTCTGCGGCAAGTGCATGTGCCCTAGAGGAAAAACCTCTCCACAAAAAAACAAAAAAAATAAAAAATAAAAAACAAGGTGGATGGCCACCAGGTGGCGTGGTGGTTAAAGTGTTGGATTCCCTCATGGCCATCTGTAGTTCAAGTCCTGGGCCTGGCAGCTTGAAAATTACACCAAGCACGTGTGCATGTTTGTCTAAAATTCTGAGTGGAGAAGGGAGTAAAAGGATCATGGTGTGGCCATCCCCCCGGGGAGTGATTTCTCACTTTCCCTCTCTGGCAAGCACACATGCTCTATAACAAAACACAACAACACAAAAACAAAAATCCAAGGTGGAATCGGCTACTTGGCTTTCTGAGAAGTACTACAACAGGGACAGCTTCAACTCTGAGTTTGCTTTTATATCATTCAACCATAAGGATTCAAGACCCACTGGCTTTACCAGCTTTAACTTCCCTCATCCAGAAACACTGAGGTGTTCTAATATCTGATAGTAATTTATTATGATCTGAGCATCGCTAATCTAAAAGTCAAAACACCATAAAATCCAGAACTTTGAGTGCCACATGATGCCACAAGTGGAAAATTCCACACCTGAAGTCATCTGACAGGACAGAGTATAGCAC
>NW_006159749.1:35640-41288 GCF_000334495.1 Tupaia belangeri chinensis
CCCAAAAGTTTCGAAAGGACTGGCCTTTTCCTTTTATCTAGATGTTGGGTTCTGGCTGATGTCAGCCTTGCTAAGCAAGTTTTGTGACAGGTAAACACAAGTATCTGCAGAACTTGTTTCTCCTGATGTGACTGTGCGATGGAGGGGAAGGTGGCAAGCAGGAGGCAAAGTCCCTCACCTACCAATGCCATGTCTTCTCTGTGCGTGACCGTCTGAGGGGTGGCGGATGTGCATGAAACAGAACTGAAGCACTACTCTTACTAACTCACTGCTGGGAGCCAAGGTGGTGGAGAAGAGGCCAGGGAGAGAGGTTCCACAGAAGGCCTGTACATCTTGGAACCTGCGGCAACTGCTCATGCTTGCCTAGCACCAGGACCTGAGATGGAGCCTGGCTACCATGTCATCACGGCCCTCAAACCGAGGCCGGGGGTGGTCATCTGGGCTCCCCATCTCTGGGGATGTATCCGGACAAGACAGAAGCTGCCTTGAGTCTATGTGGCCCTTCCCCTGTCAAACAAGGCTAACAGCCACGCCCTCCGCAGGGGCACTGGCAGGGAACTGGCCACTCTCGAGTGATGGCCTGGCAGGGCCCTTGCTTATTTAAGCTGTTGCTTTTTTTAATTTTTTTTAAGGTATTACATATGGTATGTGTGCCCCCTTAAGGGAAACAGAGAGAGGGAAAGTGAGAAGTTATCCCTGGGGGGATGGCCACGATGCAATCCCCTCTCCATTCTTCTCCCAGGAGTTTGGGCACACACTCACACTTAACGTGTGATTCTTCAAGCAGCCAGGTATGGGACTCAAACTGAGGTCGGTCATGTGGGAGTCCAATGCCTTAAACGTCATGCTACCTGTTGATCCATTATTTAAGCTTCTTAAAAGATGTCACAGAACTGTTATTGGATTGTTGGAAAAGTCACAAAGTATTTTTCTGGGTTTTTTTTAATGCAAAAATGCATGACTTTTCTGACAACCCAACACATATAGCTGCTGTTAAGTGAGAAGACGATGCTAAAAATAGAAACGACTTATTGGTTCTTGCTCAGTGGCCCCAAAAGTTTCGAAAGGACTGGCCTTTTCCTTTTATCTAGATGTTGGGTTCTGGCTGATGTCAGCCTTGCTAAGCAAGTTTTGTGACAGGTAAACACAAGTATCTGCAGAACTTGTTTCTCCTGATGTGACTGTGCGATGGAGGGGAAGGTGGCAAGCAGGAGGCAAAGTTCCTCACCTACCAATGCCATGTCTTCTCTGTGCGTGACCATCTGAGGGGTGGCGGATGTGCATGGAGCCTGGCTACCATGTCATCACGGCCCTCAAACCGAGGCCGGGGGTGGTCATCTGGGCTCCCCATCTCTGGGGATGTATCCGGACAAGACAGAAGCTGCCTTGAGTCTATGTGGGCCTTCACCTGTCAAACAAGGCTAACAGCCACACCCTCCTCAAAGGGCAGGCGGGAGGACCACACATGCTATTACTGACCATCACCCACAATACTACTCAGCGTGAAACAAGCAACATGTTACATAAGAGTTTGCTCAATGAAACCAGTATTCATAGAATAAAAGGGAAAACCCAGCTACAACTTAAGTTATCTCCTAGTTCAGTTGTCTGAATTTCAAATAAAGACTATCTTCTTTTTTTTTAGATTTTTGCTATAGGGTACATGCACTCACCAGAGAGACAGAGAGAGAGAGAGAGAGTCAGAAAGCGAAAAATCACCCACCAGTAGGGATGGCCATGCCACAATCCCTTTTGCAATCCCCTCCCAGGATTTTGGGCTTGCACGCACATGCACTTGGTATGAGTTTTAAGACGCCAGGTCAAGGACTTGAACTGTGGTCGACTATGTGGGAGTCCAGTCACACAATCTTTACGCCATCTGCTGGTCCCAAGACTATCTTCTATTAAAAGTCACCTGTTCACCTTCTTACGAGGAGGATAGATTATGACCTTGGTTGTTTCCCGAGGCAAGATCATGAAATAGTCAACTTTAGGACAGTTAAGAAACAATTAACTAACCACATGTTCTTTTAACAGTTTCATATTGCTGTAAATATCTTGTTCTTGAAAAAAGGAAAAAAGTTCTTAGACACATGGCTGACGTTTCTTCAAAGCACAAATAAGAGCACCTTTGTACTCCTTAGAACATAAATACAGATGGCATACTGGTTAAGGTACTGGGCTCCCACATGGCCGACTGTGGTTTGAGTCCTGGAGGTTTGCTTTTTCACTTTCCCCCTCTCCAATGAACGCAAATTCCCTATAGCAAATTAAAGTCAACCAATCAATCAATAAAATTAATTATTCTTTAAAAAAAAAAAAGGACACAGTGCAGTGCTGAGTATCTTCACAATATCTCACACACAGGATCCTATATGATTTTACCAAAACGTCCTAAGCTGTGCAAGCAAGGGCTGTTCCCAGAATATACCAAGAAAACTTAAGATCCCATTGCTAGTAGGAAAAAGTGACAGGTACAGGAATTTAATGAATACATTTTCTTCCTGTTAAACCATGCAGTCATAGATCTACGTGACTGCTCTCAAACAAAGAAAGAAAATACTTTATTTTAAAACCCACACAGTCAAGGAGTGCTTACTATTGGCTTTAGAACACAAAAAAGCCTGTCACCTCTCACCATGAAGCCCTGCCCATAGCCATCTTCTGATCTACTTAGTTTAAGAACAAACAGCCAACATGTATTACACAGAGATACCTGAGCAACGAGGGTAAATCACACGTAGGTAAGATTGGAATATAAAAAGAGGAACTGGAGCCAGCAAAAGGCGTGACAGTTAAGGTGCTGAACTTCCACAAAGTCAACCATGGTTCGAGTTCCCGGATCTGGCAGTTTGAGAATCACACTGAGTACATGTACGTGTATGCTCTAAACTGAGAGGAGAACAGAAAAGGGGTTACAGCATGGCCCTCCCACCCGAGGGGTGATTTTTTGTTTTCTCTTTCTTGCTCCCATTCTCTGTCTCTAGCAAGCACAGATGTCCAATGGCAAAAAACAATAACCGAAAACAAAAAAAAGAGGAAAGGAAGAAACAAACAAAAGGTTCAACCATAGACATTATCATAAATGCACTATGATTCCACAACCTTAATGGGAAGGAGGGCTTCACGACCTGGTAAAACCACCTGCTCCAAACCAAAGTATACTCAAGAAGGCAGGAAGCAATATTAGACCCTATAGTCCTGAAGAGACTAGTCTAAGAACTTGCTCGCTTCTCCTTCCAGGTCTCTAGGAGGCGGGAGCACACTCGGTCTAATGGCTAGATGTACTGGAATCAACTGCTGCTCCATTTTCTTTTTCTGTATTAATCCTCTAACTACTACTGGGAACCAGCAGTTGGCGTAATGGCTATGTTGCTGGACTCCCACATAGTCGACTGCAGTTGGCATCCCAGACCCAGTGGCTTAAAACTCATGCCGGGCGCGTGTGCGTGTGTGCCCAAGATCCCGAGATGAGAATGGAGGAGAAGGGATTGGTGGTGACCATCCCCGCTGGGGGGGTGATTTCTCGCTTTCTGTCTCTATGTCTCTCTCTGTCTGTCTGGCAAGTGCACGTGCCCTATGGTGAAAACCTCTCCAAAAAAAAAAAAAACATCTAACTACTATATGCTATATAAAATAATAAAAACAAGAACATGTCTTAAAAAGGAAATTCACAATAAGTGACGTGAAAAGTTGAGAATGAACTAAAACAGACAATGGGGTTTGAAAATACTGAGAGATGCTTGTAGGTGATACTCTCAGAGAGGAAACAAGAAAACAATTAAAAGCAACCTTGTGGCAGACCACGCAAAAGATCCTAAGCTTGGAACTAAATAACTAGTAAGAGAAAAGGGAGTCCTCATGCCTATTTTATTGCTCAACACAAAGGCCAAGAGTACTCATGGTAGTTAGAATAATTAAACCACACAGATAATTTATAGATTTAAAATTTAGTCTTAGAGGCCTTAAGTGGCTTCTTCAGTTTTATCTATGCTAATATTTCAAGGTAACTTAACATAACCACAATAATTGATATGATTACTTCCAGAATAAGGAAAAAACAGAAACAAATCTACTTGGAAAACCAAAAATGTACCAATATGGGCAATAAATAAGAAAAGAAATGACAAGTGAACACAAGCGTTGAGAGGAAGGAAATGAGTTTACACACAATGCATTCTATTCAGCACAGGCTGGGTGCCTGGTGGAAATCAGGCCATTGCAGACTAACCAGCAACCTCCCTCCAGATGCTGAGGAATGCATGACCCTTACCTACCGTTTTAGGCTGAGCATGACCCAGTGACCAATAAAGTAGCTTACAGAGGACTGACACACAATGTATTCCCTGTACTGCCTCCAGTGGCCTATTTAGACATCTGACAGGCCCAATCCCATTTAAATTTAAAACATGCTCTCTGGGCCAGCTTCTGGTGGTTGAGGTAGCTGAATCCCACATGGCCAACTGTGAGTTTTTTGAGTCCTGGACCCACGGCAGGTACATGTGCCCCAAAAATTCCCAAAGGAGGGAGAAACAGAGAAGGGACTGAGGTGTGACCATTCCCGATAGGAGGTGTTCACTCACTTTCCCTCTGCCTCTCTCTAGCAAACTCTCTCTCTCTCTCTTCAATAGCAAGTGAACCAGTGTACAGAATGCTACAGCTATTGTAAAGTGGAGAGGAAACATGTGTAAGATGACGTTTGGATGTGATGAAAAAATTCCGAAAGAGTTAACAAGAAACTAATGACAGTGACTTGTCTTTTTTTGCTGGTGGTGGGGGGTATGAAATGGCAGCGAGGAGGACAGGGCCAGAGGTTAGAAGTCATAACTGATGCTTTGAGGTCTAGCTCATGTACTCAATCACCCAATCGGGGAAATGATTTAAAAGCCATTAATCAAAAAGACCCTGGTGTGAAAGCACTCAGCTCCAATTATACAGGTGACCTAAATGGAAAGATGACAGAGCTATTTTAACAGGATGTGTCACCACTTTGGGAAGACTGGTCTTGAATATTTGAAACATTATTTCATAATTTGGTTTAGCAATACATCTCTCATCTGTCCAGCCACATTAACTTCCAGGCAGGGGCCTAGGCCAAACATGGAAATAAAATCTATTAGAAAGAAAAGCTTCTGCTTCCTTACTTTCCCTCTCTCTGTGTCCCTCTGAAGGGCCCATGGGCCCTATAGCAAAAATTAATAAAAACAAAAATAGGCTCTTATCAAAGCCACCTCTTGATCCCAGCAAGAGTCACAGAAAGAAAGGCCTTGATCAGATTACAACCAACAGCCTCCTAAAAAAATGTCTTGATAGTTTTCCAGTGCTTGTCAAGGACATAGTTCCCTCCTAACCAAGACCAAGCCAAGAGCTCCCAGCTGCAGGCGACTAGGAGAGTGAGAGATCGAGCTGAGCTTGTGTTTCTGACCCTGCCGCCAAGACTGGCGTGAGGGTGGGTGGGTTCTCATTTTCAGCAACTGGAGAGCTGTGTGACTGTGAGGAAGTCATCTAGCCTCTCCTGGCTTTCTCTTCCTCTTCTGAATAACTGGGATGAAGGAATACAACATTTCTGAGATCTCTTCCAGACATTAACTCTTATCTGTTTCCAATACAAGTAACATAACCACCAAATCAGCTAAGGAATACAGAAA
>NW_006159749.1:41922-44566 GCF_000334495.1 Tupaia belangeri chinensis
AGAGGTTAGGCAAGAAATGGTGCACACCAGCATGACACCAAAACTAAATACACATAGGTCTGCCAAGGAGTTTTGGAATAAAAATAGAATCGTAACTATTAAGAGCAGCAGTGTGAAAAAGAATACTACAAAAACTTACCAAACGTGCCATAAAATCCTCTGGATCCACAAGTCCCCATGCCATACTTCTTCAGAGACACTAAGGCTGCTGCCTTTGTAGATGTAAAACAAATTACACTTTAATGTACAAAATCAGCACTTCCTGCTCTTTAATCCACAGAGCTTCATTCTCCGTCCTCCACTTTTCTTTTTTTCTTAGAATTATGACCATTTGAATGGGCTAGGAAACAAGGTATGTGATTTAAACGTGGACCAGTCACATCAGCTTGATCCCCAACCCCGGCTAACTCGATGCTTTACACTTTCTGCATTTGTGGGCCCATGGTTTTCCTGAGAAATGCTGGCTTACCATATCCCAAGAGGGGATGGAGCAAACACCTGACGCGTGTACTACTTCCCAGCCTGGCTTTCTCTCTGCTGTCACCCAACACTAAGCCACATTGGATATCCTTGTCTCCACCAGTCTAAGTCCAGGTTACATCTCTGCTGGAGAAAAAGGCCTGGAGACTTGCATGATTTCTCTTTCTGAGAGCCTGCCTTTGTTTGCACCTCACGCCCAGGCTTGTAACCCATTAACATCTTCTGTTCACTGCAGCCTCACGTGCTACTCACCTTAATCCTGGGGTTATCCAACAATCCGAGGAAATTAAAAGAGGCAAAGTGGATGCATGCCGAGTGTTCACAAGGTTGTGCCTCAGAGTGAAAGAGACAGCACAGCTCAGCACAGAAACACATCACGGATTGTCACACTACCCTGGTGACAGGCACAACACAGAAGGGCTGGCATACTTGTCTGCTTCTGTATTGCTTTTTAGAACTAAAATTAGAGACAAGTAGATTAAAAATCAGATACCTTTCCATCAATGTTATCATTTTTCAATTTTTTTCCTTAATAAATTACCCTGTACTACTTAAATACAAAGGACAAAAGAGCTAGAATCTTTTTTTTCTTTTTTGGTGAGGTTATTGCTATAGGGCGCAAGCGCTCACCAGACAGACAGAGAGAGACAGGGCATGAGTTTAAGCCACCAGGTCTGAGACGCGAACTGTGGTCGACTATGTGGGAGTCCAGCGACATAGCCATTACACTAACTGCTGGTCCCAAAAGAGCTAGAATCTTTTTTCAAGAGAGATTTTTGCTATAGAGAGTGTGTGTTGAGCTGAGAGATGGAGACAGAAAGCGAGAAATCACCCCCCTCCCAAGGGGGATAGCCATGCCACAATCTTTTCCTCTCCTTTCTTCTCTCAGGATTGTGGGCATGAACACACCTGTTCCCTGCATGAGTTTTAAGCTGCCAGGTCCAGAACTTGAGCCATGAGTACATGGGAGTCCAGTGATATAACAATTATGCCACCTGCTAGTCCCAAAAGAGCTCGAATTCTAAGACAAATGAATGGCAAATATTTGCTTTGATTTTAGAACTTCACAAAGAAGTAACTTTGGAGCCAGCAGGTAGCATGAGGTTAAGGCACTAGTATCCCACATGGCCAATTGTGGTTTGAGTCCCAGACCTGGTGGCTTAAAAATCATGCCAAGCACATGTGTATATATGACCAAACTCTCAGAGGAGAATGGAGAAGGGGTTGTGGCGTGGCTATCCCTGCCGGGGAGGGTGATTTCTCACTTTCCCTCTCGTCGTCTCTTTCTGACAAGTGCACGCACCCTACAGCAAAAACCTAGGGGAAAAAAAGAAAAAAGAAAGAAGTACCTAAATACAGTATCTTAGGGGGAAAAAACCTGGAATAAGACAAACAGAAGAAATATAAAATGATCAACATAGGAAAAAGACAGCAGCAGATCTTATAGTTAAGTGTTTCAATAAACTTCTGTATTAGAAGCTATATTTCCAATTTCTAAAATCAATGTCAAAATGTTTTGTAGAGACGTTTCCCCCACCGAAGAAAGCTGGTGGCCAGCTACACAGGAGCCACGTGGGAGCCCAGCAGGGGCAGCAGAATACACGGGGAGACAGCCTGTGAACTCTGCTCCTGCATCCTCCAGCTACATACCGTGCTCAGAAACCTGGTCTCAAACTAGGACCAGGAGCAAACTAAGCTAATTGAAGCCATTCTGCCCTAACTAAAGGAAACAGTTAAGATGGAACAGAACAGGCAATGCCAAGGCAATACCGAGGAATGCACCACAGGCAGAAAAGACTAAGGAAATACTCTCCTCGATGTGTTTAATGGAATTGGCAATCCATAATCAAAGTAACACAAGATGCTGGAAAGCCCAGTAAGGAAAGGAAAGACGACATGAAGTCCACTCTCAAAAACAGTTAACTGAGGGAACCAGCAGTTAGCGTAATGGCTATGTCGCTGGACTCCCATGTAGTCGACCACGGTTCGTGTCCCGGACCCGGTGGCTTAAAACTCACGCCGGGCGCGTGTGCGTGCGTGCCCAAGATCCCGAGAGGAGAATGGAGAAGGGATTGCGGTGTGACCATCCCCCCGGGGGGTGATTTCTCGCTTTCTGTCTCTATGTCTCTCTCTGTCTGTCTGGCGAGTGCACGCGCCCTACAGT
>NW_006159749.1:45043-47396 GCF_000334495.1 Tupaia belangeri chinensis
CCTGGACCACTGATTCTGAATCCAGTGGGTCAGCTTTCTCCTTCTCAGGGTTCCTTAGGTTTCCTAAGTCTTCCCTGATTACAGAGGTGTCAACAAGATGAAAAACAAGAATGCTCAAGTAGGGACCAGCAGGTTAGGGTTAGGGCTCTGGACTCCCACATGGCCAACCACGGTTCAAATCCCAGGCCTGGTGGCTTGCTTTCTTATGTTCTCTCTCTCCCTCTGTCTCTCTCTGCTGAGTGCACAAGTCCTATAGGAAATTAAATAATGATAATAAATAATAATAATAAATAAAATACAAATCTTTTTTAACTGTACAGTTTCTACTTACTTAGGATGGGATAGTTTAATGCACCAAAAAGGAAAGTCTTCACACTTAAGTAAATTTACCTACCACCTAAAACTGACCAGTCTTTATAGTAATTTATACACAGTGAACACCAACTTCTCCACAGGATTCTCAATACGATCATGCTTATTAAATTCTTCAAATTAGTAGGACTTCTACAGTATGAAATCTCTAATATCTTATATTTTGCATTTTCTTCCTGTAGGCATTTTTTAGTTCACAGTGAGTAGTCCTTTCTGAAAGAACTCTTCCACTTACATGTTAAATCAATGTATTTTTACCCTATTTAAGTTTCCTTAATATTGATATTTAATAAGCTGTGACTTTTAACTAAAAGCTCCTGTACTACCAAAATAGTATTTTCACCACGATGAGTCATCTAATGTGTAATGAGCTGTCTCAGAACAAAGCCTTTCTACATTGTCCACTTTTAAAAACTTCTCTCCTTTCTGAATTAAGTGACTCCTGATTCCCCAGTTACGGCGGTTCAGTAGTCACTGCTTCAGCAGATCTCCTCTCCGTTGTGTGCCCTCAGAAGTGTTACAAGGTCTGGAGTCAGCCATGGACTTTCCACATTCACCGAACCTATATGGTCTCTATATTATATGATTTCTTTGATGCCTCAAAAGCTGTGACTTCCTATTGAAGGTGGTCCCACATTCGCTGCATCCATAGTATTTGTCTTCTGTATGGACCAGGCCTGGTGGCTTGCTTTCTTACTTTCCCTCTCTCCCTCTGTCTCTCTCTGGTGAGTACACAAGTTCTATAGGAAATTAAATAATAATAATTAATAAATAAATAAAACACAAATCCTTTTTAACTGTACAGTTTCTACTTACCTGGGATAGGCTAGTTTAATTCACCAAAGAGGAAAGTCTTCACACTTAAGTAAATTTACCTACCACCTAAAACTGACCAGTCTTTATAGTAATTTATACACAGTGAACACCAACTTCTCCACAGGATTCTCAATACGATCATGCTTATTAAATTCTTCAAATTAGTAGGACTTCTACAGTATGAAATCTCTACTATATAATTTGTATTTTCTTCCTATAAGCATTTTTTAATCCACAGTGAGTAGTCCTTTCTGAAAGAACTCTTCCACTTACATGTTAAATCAATGTATTTTTACCCTATTTAAGTTTCCTTAATATTGATATTTAATAAGCTGTGACTTTTAACTAAAAGCTCCTGTACTACCAAAATAGTATTTTCACCACGATGAGTCATCTAATGTGTAATGAGCTGTCTCAGAACAAAGCCTTTCCACATTGTCCCCTTTTAAAAACTTCTCTCCTTTCTGAATTAAGTGACTCCTGATTCCCCAGTTACGCCTGTTCAGTAGTCACTGCTTCAGCAGATCTCCTCTCCTTTGTGTGCCCTCAGAAGTGTTACAAGGTCTGGAATCGAACCATGGACTTTCCACTTTCACTGAACCTATATTGTTTCTATATTATATGATTGCTTTGATGCCTCAAAAGCTGTGACTTCCTATTGAAGGTGGTCCCACATTCGCTACATCCATAGTATTTGTCTTCTGTATGGATCCTTTGATGCCTCATTAGGTGTGATTTTCTACTGAAAGATTTCTCACATTCACTACATTTTAGGGTCGCTCTCCTGTATGAATTCTCTGAGCTGTGCCTTCTCAAAGAAAGCTTTGGCACAATCACTGCATCTATAGGTTTTCTCTCCTGTATGATTTCCCTGTGTTTAATGAGTAGCACTTTCTGAACAAATGCTTTTCCGCATTCAATACATTCATAGGATTTCTCCCCTGTGTGAATTCTCTGATGCTTAAGGAGCTGTGGCTTCCAGGCAAAAGCTTCTCTGCATTCAGTACATTCAAAGGGTTTCTCTCCAGTGTGTGTTCTCTCATGATAAGTAAGAATTGACTTTCCACTGAAAGTTTTCCTGCATTCACTGCAGTCACAAGGTTTCTCCTCAGTGTGTGTTCTCTGGTGTGTTAGGAGCTGTGACTTTCCAAAGAATGTTTTTCCA
>NW_006159749.1:47874-50709 GCF_000334495.1 Tupaia belangeri chinensis
CCTGCTGAAAGCTTTTCCACATTCGCTACATCAATAGGGCTTCTCTCCAGTATGAGTTCTCTGATGCAAAATGAGCAGTGACTTTCTGCTAAAAGTGTTTTGACACTCACTATACCCATATGGTTTTTCTCCTGAGTCCTTTGATGAATATTGAGCAGTGATTTTTGTGAGAAAGATTTCCCACATTGACTGCATTGATAGAGATTCTCTCCTGTATGAGTTCTCTTATGCACAATAAGTTGTGACTTCTTATTAAAACTTTTGGCACACTCCATGCATAAAGAGACTCCTGTACATGTTACGTGATTTGCAATTAGCCATTATTGTTGCCCTTTCTACATTTATTGCAACGATAGTATTTTATCCCACCACAGGTTCTGTCTGATTTGATGAAGAATAACAACTTCTTATTGAGCTCAATAAGTTTCTTTCTCCCACAGTTAGTTTTGGAATAAAAAAATCAAAAAGATGTTTCAAACATTTTTCACCTGTGCCACATTTATGGGGTCTCATTTTAATTCCCCAGAACATATTCATGGTCTCTCTCCATACTTTTAAGCTTCTCATGATTATCTTACTGCCACATTTTGCAATTATCATTTAGCCAGACTTCTTCTGAAATGTTTTGTCCCAGGTATCCTTTCACTATTATCCGTGATTCCTCTTGTTCCTGCTTGAAAATCTCATCAGGTTTGATAATTTGATAGCCCAAGAAAATTAGATTGCTTAGTTCTCCAACATCACATCTCCGTATAGGTTCTTTTAAATAGGATTAAGTAGCTGCCACTCCTCCAATGAGAAACCCACAACCACATCCTCAAATGATACCTGGAAAAGCATAATACCTGTGACTTCACCATTTTCGGCTACTCTTGAAGATCAACTGTTTTATAACTTCTTCTCCAGACACACTGGAGGGCATCCTCTGGTCACAGATTCATAAACCAAGAATGCATTCTTAGTCCTAGGGCCTCTTCTTTCTCTGTTTTCTCTTTTTAAAAATTTTCTCTTGTTGTTTTGCAATAACGCATGCTTGCAGAAATTTCAGTCTGTATTGCCAGAGCATGTAGGAGAGCACATAACCCCTAGAGAACACAGGCTCACAGATACTTTAAATTCATTTGCTGTCCTTGGACCATGTCACTTTCATTCACTAGTGACAGAAACAGAGCCAAAGATTTCTAGCCCACAAGACCACATAGAGATGTTATTTCCTGCATAACATCGAGCCTAGCATGTGTAGTCTTCCCTGCAGTGTGCAGTTACATGGGCTAGGCATGGATTCTGAGAAGATCCTAAGCACCCAGAGCTGCAGCAGGTCACGCCCAGCACATAGCTCAGGCTCCACAGGTGAGGGGGATGGGGTAGTTGGCAGAGCACGCCTAACTGGGGTGGTTGACAACAAGTCTAACTGGGAGAGATCTGGAGCCTGAGCTCATGGTCTCAGCTTTTCCCCCAACTTCAATGTCCCCTGAAACCTTGCAGTGCAAAAGCAACGCAACCTAACCCTAAAAATTCTTTTAAAAGATGCCCAGGTTGTGGCCTGCAGATGGCATAGTGGTTACGTCACTGGATTCCCATATGCTGATCACAGTTAAGAGTCCCAGACCCAGTGGCTTAAAAGTCACACTGGACATGTGTGTATGCATGCTCAAAATTCTGGGAAGAGAATGGAGGAGGGGGATTACAGTCTGACCATCCCCCTTGGGGGGTGATTTCTCACTTCCCCTCTCACTGTTTCTGATCTTGTATCTCTCTGGTAAGCATGTGCACTCATGTGCACTCAGGAAAAACTCTCTTTAAGAAAAAATAAAAGTTGACAACTTCACCGATCCTGAACGGCATCTACACAAGCAAGGCCCAGAGAATTAAAGGGAAGAAAAGAAAACCCTTCCCAGTCAAAACTGCAACCCTGCCTGAGTGAGAGTCAGCAGGCCAAACTGCCACAGGAGGATTAGCCTGTGAGAGAGGAAACCTCAGGAAGCTGGGGAGGGGAGAGAGTCCAAGATATGAAAACGGAACAAGTCCCTGAAGAAGAGACTGATGCTTTTGCAAAATAACCAAATATAACTTCCAGAAAGAGAAAGCAATTCCTTCTAGAGAGTGAGGAATCTGGAACAAGGAAGGGTAGTATGGTAGACTGTAGTATTTCTCATAAATTTTTTTAAAAAGTATCAGTAAAACATAATACAGGGATTGATTAGAGGAGAAAAGTCATGATCATCTCAACAAACACAGAAAAAGTATTTCACAAAATGTAATACAGATGATCTCAAACGTGTCATGGTTTGACTTAGAATTTTTTGACTTTACTAGGGTGTAAGACCAATGCACATTCAGTAGAAACCGCAGCTTGAATACCCATAGCACCAGTTCTGTTTTTCACATTCAGTATTCAACAGATTACATGTGATAGTCAACACACATGAGAAGACAGGATTTGGTTGAATTATTCTGCCACACGGAATTATTCTGCCACACTATTGGCTAGCCCAGGTGGTAAGAGCATGTGTAAGGTAAGGTATGTTAGGCTAAGCTATGGCATTAAACAGGTTGGGCATATTAGATGCATCTCTGACTTCCAGAATTTTAAATTTATGATGTGTTTACTATGATGTAATCTAATGATAAGGATGAGCATTGTACTCTGAGTGTTAGTTTTACTGATTTTTTTAAAGGTTTCTTTTAAAATTATTTAATTAATTCCTTTCGTTATTATTTTTTTAAAATTTGACCAGAGACAGACAGAGAGAAAGAGAAAAAGGGAAAGCAAGAAAGCAAGCCGCCAGGTCTGGGTTCTGAGCCACAGTCAGCCATGTGAGAATCCAGCACCTT
>NW_006159749.1:50773-51223 GCF_000334495.1 Tupaia belangeri chinensis
GCAAACTAGGAGAGAAGAATGCCTGTAAGTCAACACAGGTTGCTGCTTAAAAGCCATCAGGCAGATGAAGGCCACCATCCACCTACTGTTCAATATTGGAACAGAAGGTGTCCTAGCCAGGACATGAGGACAAGGACAGGAAGGGAAAAACACACCTTATGACAGAAACGAAAACTCTCAGGTACCCAGAGATGAACCTATAAAAAGATATGGAATACAATTTCCTGAGTGTAATACTGTCCTGGAGTTATTTAAGACATTACCACTGGGGTAAACAGAGTGAAGGGTACAAGGGATATTTCTGCATTATTTCATACGTTTGCCCATGAGTCTAGAAATATTTCAAAATCAAAAGTAAGGAAAAGCAGATAAGGAAAGTCTTTGTGCAGAAAATGCTAAAACTTCACTGAAGAAAATACGACCCAAGAACACAAGTGATATATCACATAC
>NW_006159749.1:58303-59932 GCF_000334495.1 Tupaia belangeri chinensis
TTTATGACTGGGGTTAGGTGGTACCTCATAGCTGTGCTGATCTTCATTTCCCTTCCAATCAGGGATGTTGAGCATTTTTTCATATGCATTTTGACTATTTGTATGTCATCTTTTTTTTTTCTTTTTTTGGAGAGGTTTTGCTATAGGGTGCGTGTTCTTGCCAGACAGACAGAGAGAGACAGAGAGACAGGGAGACAGAAAGCGAGAAATCACCCCCCAGGGGGGATGGCCACGCCGCAATCCCTTCTCCTCCATTCTCCTCTCGGGATCTTGGGCATGCACGCACACGCGCCAGATGTGTCTCAAGCCACCGGGTCTGGGACGCAAACTGTGGACAACTACATGGGAGTCCAGCGACATAGCCATTACGCTAACTGCTGGTCCCCTCAATGTCTGTTTTTCTACAACACAACATTGGTGGCAATGATGTGCACTGGTACCAGGAATGGCCCCTGGACTCCTCATGTGTCATAAAAGCAATCAACCCTCAGGGGTCCCTGATTGATTCTCTGACTCCAAGCCTGGAAGTTTGGCCTTCCTGACCATCGCAGGACCCCAGGCTAAGGACAAGGCTGATTATCACTAGCACTCCTTCTATGACAGCCTCAAAGCTCTCACGGTGTTCTAGGTCTAGGTCGGGGAGTAACTGAGACAAGAACCTGCTGTCTGCTGGCCCCGGGGCTTCTCTGCTCAGCACCCACCTGGGACCAACTCAGCTGTGTCCTTTGTTCTCAATTATGGATCTCAGATCCTCTCCAAAAAATTTTACCTTGAGAATATGTTGGGACCCTCTCAAATTCTGTCCCCAAACTCAGTCATTCTCAACAGCACAGTGTGTAATTCTCTCAAGTGTAGCGATTAGCACTGAATGCCAGGGGCAGGCTGTCCTGGGGTCACAGTTGAAGCAGTACACTAGTTTGTGAGGCCTCAAGAGTCAAATGCCACAGCCCTGGCCCTTTCACTCACAGATGCTCAGTTTTTCTGGGTTCTGGGGCTGGAAGGAGCAGCACCTTTGTTTACAGGTGCCTGTCTTCTGGCTGTGTTCAGAGCCATGTGCTCTTTGTGCCCACATTTCTTTTAAATGGCTGTCATAGAAGGAGTGGTAGTGATAATCAGCTTCGTCCTTAGCCTGGAGTCCCGAGATGGTCAGGGAGGCCAGGGAGGCATCATTCCTCTCAGCTCAGGGGCTCTTCCTTATTACCTCATTCAAACTGCCTTACCTCCATAAAGTCCCAAGCTTTCAAAGAAGCTACACACTGGCTGCTTAGATAGAAACATAAGAAATTTAGTCAAGCTCCGTCAGGCTTCTAGGATATCAGCACTGCAGAGACTGTCCATCCAACCACGTGATAAATAAATCTCATGTCCCCAGCTCTAGGTGTTGTGTGGGGTCCAGTGTGCAAAGTAGGTCAGACAGGAAGGAACTGTCTCCTGGAAGCTGACACTATCTAAAGAAAGAGGACACTCATAAAAATATCTACAGAAAGAACACATACTTCAGGAAAATGAAGAGAGATCAGTGTGGGTAGCACTGATGGTAGCAGGGAGTAACTGACCAGGAAGATCCTGTCTGATGACGGTCATGAGGTCAGCACTGCATATGAAATGAATGAGGAGGAGCTGAGAGGC
>NW_006159749.1:61646-62818 GCF_000334495.1 Tupaia belangeri chinensis
CTGATTTCAGATCATACTACAAAGCTACAATACTGAAAACAGAGTGGTTCTGACACATGGAGAGATGTACATACAGGCAATGGCACCGAGAGCCCAGGAATAAACCCTTACAGTCTAATCATTTTCGGCCTGGCAGCTAAGACCATTCACTATGGAAAGGCCAGTATTTTCAAAAAATAATGTTAAGGGACCAGCAGTTTGCATAATGGCTATGTTGCTGGACTCCCATGTAGTTGACCACAGTTGGGGTCCTGGACACAGTGGCTTAAACTCACAGCGAGTCTCCTTCAGGGCAGTGACAGTGTTGGGAACTAGGTAGAGGTGGTGGTTTACAACAGACTACTGAGTTGTACACTCTCAATGGTTTATTTTAAGTTATATGAATTTCAACTCACTAAGAAAAATGAGTCAGTGGGCTAGATTTGCCTCTACATCCCACAGAGGAAGCTCCTGGGCAGTGAAGAGGTCCCTCCTATCTGAGGAGGGAACAGGGGACAAGTGGTGAGTCCACCTTTCTCTTCAGAGCCCCCTGCTGTATATCCTAAACTTTGAAGAATCTGGGTCCTGGGCAGCAGGAGGTGCTGAGGCCCTCACTTCAGGGCAAGTAATTCTGAGTTAACACAGGTTGCAAGTTTGTCAAAATTCATTTCAACTTGACAAGAAAATTTCATAAAATATCTGTTGTCTATACATACAAAACAGAAAAATAGAAACAAGTGCAAGTCAAAATGAATATGACTTAAAGAACATTTCAAATTGGTAATTGGTTTCTCACTTCCCTCCCCCCACCTATCTCTCTGTCTCTCTCTGGTCAAATAGAAAAACATATTGGTAATAATAATTTAAATTAAATTAATAATTCTTAAAAAAGGATAGTTATTAAAAAGCATTTGGTAGGCCAGGCAGGTGGTGTGGTGTTTAAGGGCACTGGATTCCCATGTAGTCAGCAGCAGTTCTGGACCTGCTAGCAAGCTTGCTCTCTCTCTGGTCAATATTAAAAAATAATCATGATGATTTGTTTTGGGGACCAGCAGGTAGTCTGGTGATCAAGGCTCTGGACACTTCCACATAACTGACATTGGTTCAAGTCCCGGACCTGGTGACTTGCTTTCTCACTTTCCCCTTCCTCTCTCTCTCTCTGTGTGTGTGTGTGTGTGTGTGTGTGTGTGTGT
>NW_006159749.1:63699-64637 GCF_000334495.1 Tupaia belangeri chinensis
GCGGGCCCGGCGCCCCCTCCCCGGAGAACGCCCTCCCGCGCCCACCGCCCTCGCCTGGCACGAAGGCGGAGCCCCCCAGGGGGCGCACACGGGTGCCTCCACCTCGCAGGAGGACGGTCCCGAGCAAGGCCCTGCAGCCAGGTCCCCCACGGCAGCCTCCCCAGGCGCCCCGGCGTCCACCCGTGGGGACGAGGCACGGGAGCGACAGAGAAAGCTCGCGAGGAACGTCCCCGGCCAGAACCGTCCCCGGGCGGCGCACGGGATCCCGCCGCCACACCCCCACGTGGCCGGTCCCGCGGGTCACACTGCCAGACCGAAGCCTTTGGGGTAGACTCGGAGCCCACCGCTGGGCCCCCGGTGCAGCCTCTGCAGTACCCCAGAACCCATTACCTGCCATTCTTCGTCCACCACGTCCATCCGCCCGTCTGACTCTTGTACCCCGGGACACGCACCGAGGGGGCTACCATCCTGGGGCTCCCAGGACTCGGCCTGGGAACGCCGCAGTGAGCCAAGCTCTCGGGCAGGGCAGGACAGGGCAGGGCAGAGCAGGGCAGGGCAGGTGAGGGGACACCGCACCTTCTCCGGACCTGAGGGGGAACCGCCCACGCACGCAGGCACGCACAGACGCAGGGCCCTCCAGGTCCCGCGCATAAGGCCCGCCCAAGGCCAGGAGGAACCTCCCCCGACTCCTAGGAGGAAGGCGCTGTCCAGGGTAGAGGAGGGAAAACTGGAGAAACTCGGCCCTGGCCGCGGGGGAAACCACTCCTCTTCTGGGGAGGGAGAGGGAACTCTGCCCTACCACGAAGGACAGTCCCTGCAGCAGCTACTGTGCCTGGAAGGAGGGGGAGCAGCTGGGAGGTCTAGTACCCCAAGGCGGCCCTCTCAAATCCCTACAGATGCCTTCTCACCGAGGGCCTGTCATCTCCCACCTCCAGCCC
>NW_006159749.1:65803-70272 GCF_000334495.1 Tupaia belangeri chinensis
CTTGGGGACCAACAGGTGGTGTGGTGGTTAAGGCGCTGGACACACCCATATGGCTGACCATGGTTCGAATCCTGGACCTGGTAGCTTGCTTTTTCATTTTCTCTCTATCTTTTTCTGTGTGTCTCTCTCTGGTCAAATTAATCTAAATTAATTCATTAATAAATAAAATAAAATATTTATTTTAAAAAAAAGAAACTCAGGGTAGCTCATGGGGGGGGCTCGTCTTCTCTTCCAGCTCAGGAAGCAGAGAGGAGGCTGCACCATGACCTGGGCTCCTCTCCTCCTCACCTTCCTCACTCACTGCACAGGTGAGGGCTGACCTGACCTGGGGAATGAGGATCCACTCCCTCCTCTGCCCTCACTCTCACTCACTGGGACTGGATCCTGCTCTCACAGTGCTCTGCGTCCTCTTACACCATTTGGATGTGACACACACAAGGCTGACTCAGCTGCCCTCGGTGTCCCAGAACCTGAGGCACACTGCCGCACTCACCTGCACTGGGGACAGCAACAATGTGGGTAACGAGGGATCAACCTGGCTGCAGCAGCATCCGGGTCGTGTCCTCAAAGTCCTGACCCACAGGAAAAACTACCAGCCCCAGGGATCTCAGAGAGGTTCTCTGGCTCCTGGAGACCTGCCATCCAGTCGCCAGCTTGGCCTCAACTTCTCTTTTGACAGAGCTTCTGGATCCACCTTTGGACACCTGGAAGAACACACCTGCTATCTCACAAAGCACTCACTAAGGCATCTCCAAGCCACCCCTTCTGGGAACCTGCAGACCCACACGCTCCTCAGGTCCTCCAGGATGACCCAGTCCCAGGGCTCACACCTCCCAGTCCAGCTTCACCGACTTGAGATTCAGACGTTTCTGTTCCAACCCGCAGGGACACCCATCCGCCCCACAGCTTCCCATCCAGGATAATCATGGTGGTCCTCTTTCACCCTCACACCTGCGTCGGGAGACAGAAACCAACGCTCAGCCACCCCTTCTGGGAACCTGCAGACCCACACGCTCCTCAGGTCCTCCAGGATGACCCAGTCCCAGGGCTCACACCTCCCAGTCCAGCTTCACCGACTTGAGATTCAGACGTTTCTGTTCCAACCCGCAGGGACACCCATCCGCCCCACAGCTTCCCATCCAGGATAATCGTGGTGGTCCTCTTTCACCCTCACACCTGCATCGGGAGACAGAAACCAACGCTCGAGCATGCAGAGCAGCATCATTGCGGTCACAGAGCCCAGGATTCTTTTTTTTTTTTTTTTGGAGAGGTTTTTGCTATAGGGCACGTGCGCTCACCAGACAGACAGAGACAGAGACACAGAAAGTGAGAAATCACTCCCCAGGGGAGATAGCCACGCCACAATCCCTTTTCCTCCATTCTCCTCTCAGGACCTTGGGTACGCACACACAAACGCCCAGCGTGAGATTAAGCCACCCGGTCTGGGATGCGAACTGTGGTCGACTACATGGGAGTCCAGTGACATAGCCATTACGCCAACTGCTGGTCCCATGTATAGCAGATTTTTGTATGTTGATTTTTGTATCCTGCAACTTTACTGTATTCGTATATCATTTCCAGGAGTTTTTTCATGGATTCTTTTTGGTTTTCTATGTATATAATCATGTCGTCTGGAAATAGAGATAATTTTACTTCTTCTTTCCCTCTTTGAATGCCTTTTATTTTATTCTCTTGTCTGATTTCATTGGCTAGGCCTTCCAGGGCTTTCTTGAAAAGGAATGGAGAAGCTGGGAAGCCTTGTCTTGTTCCAGTTTTTAGTGGAAAAGCTTTCAGCTTTTCCCTATTCAGTATAATGTTAATTATGGGTTTTTCATATATGGCTTTTATTGTGTGGAGAAATATCCTTTCTATGCTGATTTTGCTGAGAGTCTTAATCAAGGGATTTTATCAAATGATTTTTCTGCATAGATTGATATCATTGTATGGTTTTTCTTTTCTGTTAAAATGGTGTATTACATTTACGATCTTTCATATGCTGAACCACCCTGGCATCTATGGAATAAAGCCAACCTAGTCATGGTGTATAATCATTTTATGTGTCATTGAATGCAATTTGCTAGCATGTTGTTGAGAATTTTTGCATCTATATTCATCAGAGTTACTGGTCTGTAGTTTTCCTTTTTTGTTATGTCCTTGTCTGTTTTGTGAATGAAGGAGGTGGAGGCTTTATTAAATGAATTTGGGATGGTTTCTTCCTTTTAGATCTTTAGAAATAGTTTGAGCAGGATGAATGCAAGCTCTTCTTTAAATGTTTTGTAGAATTCCTAAGTGAAGTCATCAGGATCTGGGCTTTTTTGTTGTTGTTGTTGTTGGGAGGTTATTTATTACAATTTAATCTCATTGCTTGTTATGGATCTATTCAGGCTTTCTATGTCTTCCTGAATCAATCTAGGTAGATTATATGTGTCCAGGAATTTGTCCATCCCTTCCAGGTTTTCTTGTTTGTTGTTGTATAGTCACTTACAGTATTTTCTAAAGGTTTTTTATTATTATTATTTCTATTATGTCTGTTGTAGTGTTGCCTCTTTCATTGTGAATCTACTTTATCTGGTTCCTTTCTCTCTTCTCAATTAGTCTAGCTAATGGTTTGTCAATTCTGTTTATCAGCTCAAAAAACCAGCTTTTGCTTTCATTTATTTTCTGTGTAGTTCATTTATTTTCTTTATCATTTATTTCTGCTTGAATCTTTATTATTTCTTTTCTCCTGGCATTTGGGGGGGGTGTTGTTTTTGTAACTTTCCGAGGTGTGATGTTAGGTTGTCCATTTGCCACCTTTCCATCTTTTTTTTATTGCGAACTAATTGCTACGAACTTCCCTTTTATTACTGCTTTTACTGTGTCCCATGGGTTTTGGAAACTTGTATATTCATTATCATTAGTTTTAATCAATGTTTTTTATTTCAGTCTTAATTTATTCATAGTTGTGAAGTCATTCAGGAGTAGGTTGTTTAGTTTCCATATGTTTGCCCATTTTTGAGGGTTCTTTCTGAAATCCATAGTAAGTTTAATTCCTTTATGGTCAGAGAAGATGCTCTATATACTTTTATGCCTTTCAATCTGTAATGGATTGTTTGTTCCCTGTCATGTAGTCAGTATTTGAAAAGTTTTGATGGAGGTGGTGAGAAAAAAATATATTTTTATGGCTGTCAGATCAAAGGTTTTCTAGATGTCTGGCAAATCCATTTGGCTTATGGTATTGTTTAGATCCTGTCTCTCTGACATCTCTGCTTGGTTTTTGTCTAGGTGATCTGTCCAAAAGAGATAGTGCGGTGTTGAAATTCCCAATGAGTAGTGTGTTGCAGTCTGTCTCTCCTTTTATATCTAACAGCCTTTCCCTCATGCATTTGGGTGCTCCTGCCTCGAGTGCATAGATATTTATAAGCATTGTATCTTCTTGATGAATCAGCTCTTTTACTACTATGTAATGCCCTTCTTTGTCTCTTCTTACAGGTTTTGTCTTAAAGTCTACTTCATCTGAAATCAGTATCATGACTCCAGCCCTGTTTTGGTTTCCGTTTGCATGGAATACTTTTTTATAGCTCTTCAATTTTAGTTGATGTATGTCTTTATTCATGAGATATGTTTCTTATAGGCAGCTGATAAGAATTTCTGGGGTTTTTTGTTTTTGTTTTTTTCATTCAGCGAGTCTATGTCTCTTGATGGGAGAATTTAATCCACTAACATTCAATAGTAATATCTATATTTCCAAACTGTCAATCTGCCCCTCTTTAGTTTTCCTGGTATAACACTTCCTTAATACTTCTTGAAGAACTGGTGTAGTGTTGGTAAATTCTTTCAGGTTTTGTTTATCTGAGAATGTTCTTATCTTTTATTCCTATATCAAGGATAATGTTGCCAGATATAGTATTCTTGGTTGAAATTGTTTTTCCCTTAACACTTTGAATATATTTACCCATTCTTTCCTCACTTGCATTGTTTCTGATGAGAGGTCTGCTGTTACCCTGATGGGATATCCTTTCCTACAAGAAAACTTTCCAAACCTAAAGAGGCACTCAAAGACCGAGTTCCACTCGGGGCTGCTGGGTTTTGAGAGACATGAGTTTACCCCCCCCACCCCGTATGCCGCCGGCTTAATCAATAAACTCCAATAAATTTGGCTATGTCTGGATGTCCTCCTATTTCTCACTGAGTAGACTATAACATGAGTAAACCAAGGTCTTTCTACCACCTCTTTGCATCTCTGTTTTCTTGGTTAGGAATTAGATCTGATAAGAGATGAAGAGTGAAAAGAAAAGTAATAAATTTAAGTGTAATTTCTTCAGTTTATGTTTTCATCATTATTATAAGGAAATATGAGTGTATAGGGAAAATGCAGTCAGGATAGTTTAGTCTGGATCCCTCGCTTCCAATGTTATCATGTTTGAAGGCCACAGGGTAAACAACTATGCTATTACTTGTGCACTTGCACACTTGTTATGTAATTATGA
>NW_006159750.1:0-39102 GCF_000334495.1 Tupaia belangeri chinensis
GAAAGAGATTTTTGCTATAGGGCATGTGCAAGACAGAAAGAGAGAAAGCAAAAGTGAGAAATCCGGGGGTGATAGCCACACCACAATCCTTTTCTTTCATTCTCCTCTCAGGATTTTTGGCATGCATGCACATGCACTCAGCATGAATTTCAAACCGCCAGTTCTGGGACTCAAAGCGTGGTTGGCCATGTCAGAGTCCAGCAACATAACCACCATGCCATCCACTGATCCCGTAATAATGCCTTTAATGGTCATTTTAACCCAAATCTGGCTTCAATCAAATTTCACTTTGCATTTCTGTGATCATGTCTTAATCTCTTAGAACAGTTTATCAGCTTTCTTTTCTCCTTCTCCTTCTCCTTCTCATCTTCCTCCTTCCTTTCTTTCTTCTTTTGTTGTTCATGACATTGATTTTTATTTAATTTTTAGTCTGGCCAAGTTTTTTGTTTTTTGTTTTTTTTGAGAGAGAGAGGTTTTTGCTATAGGGCGCGTGCACTCACCAGAAAGACAGAGAGAGACAGAGAGACAGAAAGCGAGAAATCACCCCCCGGAGGGATGGCCACGCCGCAATCCCTTCTCCATTCTCCTCTTGGGATCTTGGGCATGCATGCACATGCGCCCTGTGTGAGTTTAAGCCACCAGGTATGGGACTCAAACCACGGTGGACTACATGGGAGTCCAGTGACATAGCCATTATGCTAACTACTGGTCCCGAGTCTGGCCAAGTTTTTAATAGATCATCCCACATTATAGAATGTATATAGAATATAATGGAATTATATTGCCTAGTTGTTTTGTTCTAAGTTTGCATACATTAAACATTTTTGTTTAAACATTTTCATTTGGGACCAGTAGATGACATAGTGGTTGTGTCACCAGACTCCTGTGTAGTTGACTGGGGTTCAAGTCCCATACCCAACAGCTTAAATAAAACCATGCCAGGCACTTGTGTGTGTATGTGCCAAATCTCAAGAGGAGACCAGAGAGGAAAGGATAGCAATATGTCTACCCACCCTCTCAGAGGATCAGTCTCTCTCTGTCTCTCTGGCAAGTGCATGTGCCATATAGCAAAATCTCTCTTTTTTGTTTTGTTTTGTTTAATTTAAAATATTCAATTGCTTGGCTTCCTGCTCATGGAAACAATGTGATCTGTAGCAACAGTAACAGAAATAATGTAAATAGTGGACTGGCCCCATCCTAATGGTTAGAGAGTTGGATCCCACAGGGTCAACTGTGGTTTGATTCCCAGCCCAGGTGTTTGAAAAAACACACTGGGTGCATGTACATATCCAGGGTCCTGATGGGATAGAGAAATGAAGGAAGAGAGATTGAAGCATGACTATGACCCACTGGGGATGCTTTCTTTCTCTCTGGTGAGTGTACATGCCCTCTGGTGATTAAAAATATTTAAAAAAATAATGCAAACCACAAATGTAATTATAAAATTTTCTGGCAGTAATATTTAAAAAGTTAAAAGTGAGGTTAATTTTAATAATATATTCTATTTAATCTTATGTACCCATATTGTAATTTTTATGTACACACATATATAAATTTTATTTTTTTAAAATGACACAATTGTTAGTTCATGTAGAATTTTGACAATAGCAGAAATTCCATTCTGCTGATAGTCCTTGAGCACGAACAGATTTTCATGAATAAAGAAGTGCTCATAGCTATATTTATCTTAAGCTGAATTTGCTTTAGAGAGTTGAATATTTCAAGAAGTGTATGTTAACAAGTTAAAAGAGTATTTTATCTTTATTTTTATTTTAATATTTTTATTATTATCATATATTAAAATCGCTATGTATCCTTTAGATGTGAAAAGACTTTACCCAGCATGATATAAATCTCAGTCCAGCCTAGTTGAGGCTATTACACACATCCTCGTCAACAGATAATAAACCTTATCTGTGTCCCACACGTGTCTTACCTCTCCATTTCCCCCCCTCAAATTTCTTCTCCTATGCTCTTCCCCTCCCACACTCTCTTTCCACTTTGTCTCTAGCGTCCATTACAATTTTTAATACTTTTATGTTCTCCAGTCTTTCATTCTCTACCATAGAGATCGTATACATACAAGATCCAATAGTATCCATGAAAAAAATTTCTTGAAGTAATAAATGCATACAGTAAAGTGGCAGGATACAAAATTTACTTACAACAATCTATAGCATTTCTATATACAAACAACAAGCAGACAGAGACAGAACTGAAGAATGTAATTCCATTTACCATAGCCACAAGAAGTATAAAATACTTAGGAATAAATCTAACCAAGGAAGTCAAAGACTCTACAAGGAAAACTATGAAAACCTTAAAAAGGACATTTAAAAGAACACTAAAAAGTGGAAGGACATCCCATGTTCCCAGATTGGCAGAATCAATATAATAAAAATGGCAATCCTACTCAAATTAATATACATGTTTAGCGCAATCCCCTATAAAATTACAAGAGACATTCTTCACAGATCTAGAAAAGACAATCATAGGATTTGTCTGGACCCACAAAAGACCCCGTTTTACCAAAGCCATCCTGCACAAAAATCTCTCTTAAAAATACATAAATAAAATGAAATTTTTCATTATACAGTTTATGTACTTTCTCATGTCATATTAAGGAGATACAAATCGTATTTTCCCATTGTTGGGGATAATACAGTTGTCATAGAATTTCTTCCTTGAAAATGACCTTTATTTATCTCCTCATAATTAACAAGTAATCTATGGAGTAATACTTTGACACTATATGAATATCTTGTTCCCATCATCTCTAATATAGGGATAAGTATGCATTGGTAATCTCTGCTTGAAACAGTTACTACAACGACGCTTGCAAATGGTGATTTTTCCACTTCTGTCATTCTTCTACATTTATTAGCTTCTATCCTTCTATGAAGACTAGCTTTCTTTCATTTCTCCCTCTTTTCTTTAGCAACAAAATAGATTCTATAATATTTTATTATTGTGTTTTCATCCATTACTATAATTTTACTCCTTGATGCTCTCAGCAGTCTACATGAGAGTCCTTCAAGCTGCATCCTCTGTCATTTTGGCATGTTTCCATCAGTTTTTGAGTACTTCCTGCTCTTGAATTTTACTTTTTAATCTAGTACTAATATTTGAATGATAAATAATTTGCATCACATTTTTTTAATGTAAATGTATTACATTTGGAGGATAAAATTTGTACTAATAGTTAAACTCAGGCCAAGTTGAGCCAAAGGCTGAATCTACAATATACAAACTGCACATTCATGGGTTAACAAAGCTACCTTCTCTGACTTTCAGTATTCTCCTCTCTAGAGTAGGGATAAATATACCTACCTAACTGTTTGGAAGAGGAAGACAGTACATAAATAGCATTAGCACAGTACCTAGTGTTAAATACTTAATAAATGCTAGCTGTCCTAAAATTATGTAATTTCATAAGCTATGGGATTGTTAGTGGAAACTGCAACTTTAGAAATATTCTACTTTATTTCCTGTATAAGCTGACGTTGCTTGTATTTTATACAAGACGTTTCTTAGTCTTTCTGTCCCAAAGAATATTTTTTATTCACTTTCAAAAATTTTGAATCATAGGGGCCAACAGATGGAATGTGGTTAAGGGTACTGGACTCCACATGACTGACCATGGCTCGAGTCCTGGACCTGGCAGCTTGCTTTTGCACTTTCTCTCTTTCTCTCTCTCACTCTCTGGTCAAATTAAAATAAATGGATAAATAAAGCTAAGTAATAATAACTTTTAAAAATTTTTGAATCACTAGAACCTCATAGGTATCCTTTCAAATTTTAATTGTGTAATTTTTCACTATATAGTTCACATTATTTCACCATTTTTTTATTTAACTGACAACATTATTTACTTTTATCCTTTGATGAAGTCATATCTTTACAAAAAACTGGATCTGTTAAAGTAACAACAGACTGCCTCATTATCACAGTGGTTTGATATTCTAAAAGCTAAATCTTTTGGGAATTTTGAAATGTCTGTGAGGAATTTCCAAATATTTTGCTTCAAAATCAATATATATCCCTATCCTCTTGGTACAAGCAGTTTGCTATACAAAGTACAGCATAGGATTAACATAGTATGGGCCCAGCAGTCTGGCCTCAGCATTTCTGATAAATTAAGTGGAAGATTATATTTTTAAAATATTCACTGACAAGTCTATTTTACTTAATTCCTCATCGCCCAGTAGCCACTTTGAATGGTTCAGAAAGAAAGATGGGGCAATCAAAAAATATATGATGATTATAACAACGGAACATTTAAGAACAAGTGTCAATGAATTCATTTACATGGAAACTTATTTAGCTCTTAAATTTTTCATAATAACTTTTATGTCTTGAGAAATAAATCATAATCTATATTTATATTTATCTTTATGGTATCTTATGAACCATTCTGAATCATTATAAATATGTGCATTAACAATAGAAAGTGCATTGTACCTACACTGATGAGAGAGGCATCCTCAACAGAATTTTATCACACTGCAATCCCCTTTTCCCTGCCCCATATGTCTTCTCAGGATCCTGGCCATCTGCATGCATGCCCAGTGTGTTTTCAGACTGACTCAGAGATCTGAACCTGTGGTCAACCATGTGACTTTCAGCCTTGCAAGGCAAAGCATTACCACAGTGCCAAGGTGACTAGGCCTTGAAGTATAATACTTAATGATTAAATGAATTGTAGGATAAATTAATAGAATTAAAATGACCTAATTATTAAGAATATAACCATCTATTCTTAAAAATGTTATCATTTCATTTAATCAATTAATTATATTGACACTCTAAACTAAAACTTTCAAAAATTTTATGTCCAAAATTTTGAAGAACACTTTATTCTACAATAAAAAGACTACTTAACAGAACAATGTTTGAGAGATATTGAACAAATAATTTGTTGACGAGAAAACCTAATAGTTAATCAACAAGGAAAAGATGTTCAACCTCATCAGAAATCAGGGATGCACAGATAAAACTACTGTTAGATATCATTTCACATAAGTCAAATTGGAAAAAAAAATTATGGGCATCAGACATGTAAAGTCTTTTTTTTTCTTTTTAGAGGATTTTGCTACAGGGCGCGTGTGCTCTCCAGACAGATAGAGAGAGACAGACCGACAGAAAGTGAGAAATCACCCCCCAGGGGCGATGGCCACACTGCAATCCCTTCTCCTCCATGCTCCGCTCGGGATCTTGGGTATGCACGCACACATGCCCAGTGTGAGTTTTAAGCCACCGGGTCCAGGACGCGAACCGTGGTGGACTACATGGGAGTCCAGTGAAATAGCCATTACACTAACTGCTGGTCCCAGACATGTAAAGTTTAAGCCATACACATAATGGTATGTTTTATGTGAATACATCTCTATATTGTAATATATGCAAATTAAAGAGAATACCAAACACTATAATAAGGCTAACATATAATCTAGAGATGTTTTAAGACAGAAATGGGATAGGACCAGCAGTTAGCATAATGGCTATGTTGCTGGACTCCTACTCAGTCGACCGCAGTTTGAGTCCCGGACCCAGTGCCTTAAACTCACGCTGGGCGTGTGTGCGTACATGCCCAAGATCCCGAGAGGAGAATGGAGGAGAAGGGATTGTGGCGCGGTCATCCCCCCTGGGGGGTGATTTCTCACTTTCTGTTTCTCTATCTCTCTCTGTCGGGCAAGCGCACGTGCCCTATAGCAAAAACCTCTCCAAAGAAAAAAAAAGACAGAAATGGGAACAATAGGGATTTCAAGAAGTTTCAAGTGTATCTTTAAATCTTATTTTCTTCATTATGAAGAAAAAATATGGAGAAATTTTCAGGATCTATTATAATTTAATTTTGATCTTACAAGGCATTTATTTTTTCAGTGTAATTAGAATTTTTCTTTTTAATTTTTAACATTAAATCAAAAAAAACATACCTTCATGCCCAACCTAAATCTCATGATTCTTAATAAAATCATCTTGTTGTTATAAAAAGTATAAAATAAAAACAGGTAGTAATTGCTTACTACATCCCTAAAAATTTTCCTGACTTACGAAAAATTCCCCCGGGAACCAGCAGTTAGCATAATGGCTATGTCGCTGGACTCCCACGTAGTCGACTGCGGTTCGCGTCTCGGACCCAGTGGCTTAAAAAACTCACGCTGGGCACTTGTGCGTGCGTGGCCAAGATCCTGAGAGGAGAATGGAGGAGAAGGGATTGCAGCATTACCATCCCCCCTGGGGGGTGATTTCTCGCTTTCTGTCTCTAATGTCTCTCTGTCTCTGTCTGGCGAGCACACGCGCCCTATAGCGAAAATCTCTCAAAAAAAAAATTCCCTCAAATCTATAATCTTTTTTCACTTTATTGTTTTTATTTTAAATTTATTTCTTTTATATTTGTTCACTGAACAATATTACATCATACAAAATGTGAATTCCCATCTCAAATACACTGTATATTGGCTTAATCATACATGGATTTTCATGCCTAAAGTCAGACATGTGTTTACAGAAGTGTATATTATCAGTTGAACTTGCTATTGAAAGTATTTAGGTTAATTAAGATATGTTGAAGAACACTTCAGTCTACAATAAAAAGACTGTGGATCCTATCTACAATCTTGAAAATGGGCCTCTGAGTCACAATTTTTACAAATCTATGTGCCAAACTTTCTATATGTTGGTAGGGAGAAGCAGATATTAAACAAAATAAGTAAATTCAAAGTCAGGAAACAATACTTGCTATCAAAAAAGTTGAATAGGCTAAGAATTCCAGAATCAGAGGCTACCATTTTAAGTAAGGTGCTCATAAACATTACTCTTAATGGTGTTATCAGAGTAAACATCTGAAGGAAGTGAGGGAGCATGCCAGTCGCACATCCATAGGGAGCATATTCCTGACAGTGGGAACAGCATATGCCTCAAAAGACATCAGGAATGTGTGTGTAGAAGGCAAGGCAAGTGAGCAGAGGGAGCAGGAGATGAGGAGAGGTGCTCTGCGGAGTCTTGCACTCTGCGTAAGAATTTAGGATTTACTCTGAGTTGAATGATTGATGATTGTTCCTTTGAGAATTTCAGAAAATGGTTTCTCATGTTTAAACCTTACTCTAGCTGCTATCAAAGTATAGGAGAGAGAAAAAAAGTGGGAGTAGGGAAGCAAATTAGATATCTATTGCCAGTGAGAAATGATGGGGGCCCTACTGAAATTAACATATAAGAATATTTCTGGGACCATGGCCTGGTGATTAAGAGAGCTGGATCCCACATACATTTCCACAGAATTCAAATCTCACTTGATGACTTTAAAAAAGGCCAGGCACATGTGTATGCATGCTCAAACCACAAAGGATAGAGAAACGGAGGGATAGCTGGGTGATGAACCCCTCGCTGTCTCTGTCTCTCTGGCAAGTGCACATGCCCTCTAGATATTTAAAAAAAAAAAAAAAAAGAAAGAAAGAAATGAAAAGAAAAGAAAAAAAAAGAAAGAAACAAAAAAAAAAAAAGAAAGTCTTCTGTTCATCTTTTCTGATGCTCTTGGAATCATGAAGTTTTTGGTCTTCTGAGTTCCATTTGAACCAGCAACACGTGAAATATGATGTTGAGTGAACCATAGTAAGGGATGATACATGATGGTAACACCTATATTACGTGATGTGGTACAGGTAGGCTTATGAGTATGTGTATGAATGGTTTGACCAGAAAAAGGCTGCATGAAGAATAAGAAATGATCTTTTCTTTCTTGCTTCATTTAAAATGTGTACCAAGTTCTGGAAAGTTTCATAGAAGTGCCATGAAATGAAAAAAAAATGTATAAAATACTGAGCCAAGTGATTTTTTTCCCCTGTGGCATGATTTCTTTCCTTCTTTTGGATGTACTCATTTGTTTCTGATCAGATAATCAATGATGTTTGTGGAATTTTATGAGATGGGCTATGTTACTGGGAAGCACTCCTAAGGTCTCTATAAAGTGAAGAAAACGATCCCTTTTTTGGCTAAGTGTTCATTGTACTGACCAAAAAGTCCCGTACCTTCTGAAAAGGCCTAAGGAAAGTTTTGTAAGTGTTTGGGAGTTTCGTTTTTTGAGCCAAATATCAAGTCACTTTGTGCTTGGCCCCAGTTCTCTCAGTTACCTACTGTGGCTATTAGCATAGTAATATCTACAAAATGAGGTAGCTTCTGTGAACCCATAAAATGTCCGTTTATATGAAACTTAAATCAATTTCTTACTGCCTTAGACAGAAAAAAAAATTCCAATTTTGAGGCACAAACACTAACCTGATAAATTTTAAGGTACATATTACTAGGTAGAATTAGATAATTATTATAGTTTTCAACTAATACGTTAAATCCATACTGTATACATTATAAGCGACACTATTAATCTACTTTACTTAGGCCACTAACTACTTAGCTATCAAATAATTTCCAAATGAATAATTTAATGATTACTAAGGAGTATTTATGTTATTTGATAAGCTTTAAAAAGCTTTAGGTCCAAACTATTAATAAATATCTTAAATATGGCACTTTTAAAAATAATGTTAAAAGCTGAAAGTTTAATAAGTGACTGTCATATCCAAATGACATGCTATTGTTTCTAATCTGATGCCTGTGGAGCTGCTAGTCAGTAAGACTCCCATGCAGCTGACAAAAGGGCAAGCCTCTAATGTTTCTATGATCCTCATTCAGGCTGTGCCCAACATGTTGTTCAAGACTGACAAAATCTACCAACCCCCAGATCACATTTCTAATTAAAGTTTTAAATTCAATCTAAATAGCACATATGTAAATTCCTGAATTATTTTTATTCTCACTCTGATATTATTCTAGCATTAAAATACAAATTTTATGTGTCCAAGATTTTGGAATGATCAATATTTTTAAAATGTAATTGAACTTTTACAAGAAAAATTTAGCCAGCCAATTTAAATCTCAGGAAAATATTTTACTTTTCCTAAAATGCAAGTTCTAGACTGTTTTATTATTTTTTTTCTTTTGCAATCATCACAATTAAACAAAACCCAGGTCTGAGATAGTTATAAATGAAATACAATTTAGTTATTTTCACTTGGTCACCCTAATAGTTCTAAAATAGTTTTTAAAATATCTAACATGTGGGACCAGCTGTTGGTGTAATGGCTATGTTGTTGGACTCCCATGTGGTCGACCGTGGTTCAAGTCCCAGACCTGGTGGCTTAAATTCATGCCAGGCACGTGCACATGTGTGCCCAAGATCCAGAGATGAGACTGGAGGAGAAGGGATTGTGGCATGGCATGACATGGCCATCTTCCCTGGGGGATGATTCCTCGCTTATAATCTTTATTATATATATAATTATATATATACATATATATATAAAATCATTATATATATGTATATAGTGTGTGTTTATATGTATACACACACACACACACACACATATATCCTCAGTCTCAATCACTCAGTCACTCATATGTGGCAAGATCATGTCCAGGCATCTGTAAGTTTACCTCACCAATCTTTGTAAATGAAGACTTACCTAGTCCTAGAAATGAAAATATTAAACTAGTTTTAAATTTTAAATACTAGATAGTAAAATATTCTTAACAAGTTTGGTTCTAACATGTAAAAAAGATTCCAAAACCAATTAAAAAAAATAGACCAACCATATTCATGAATAGTGATACAAAATTACTGAACAAAACATTCACAAAAAGAATCCAACATCACACTAAAAGAATTTAGCAAAAAATTCTCTCACTGGGATTTATTGCAGGAATTCACAGATGAATCAATATTAGTCATGGTGATAATTTTAAAGAAGAAAAACTATGTGATTACCTCCAAAGATGTTAATGAGGTATTTCATAAAATTTAACCACCATTTGGTTTTGTAAAAATGATATGATAATTAGTAATAGATGACCACTTTGTAATATGAAAACTATCTCCCACTCAAATTCAATATCATGCTTAGTGGAAAAATGCTGTAAGTATTACCACTAAAATAAAAAAAATAACTCTAGATATCAACATTGGCACCATTAGTTAGTTAATGCTGCAATTGTACTATTTTGTGCATGTGTATTTATAAATTTATGTTTTTATTAAATAGACACCTTTAGCATAAGAAATTCCTGTCTTGTCTAATGTAATACTGTGGAGTCCGTATTCCATTTGGTTAATATTAAGATCACCACTCCTACTTTTTCCAAATGTGTATTTTCTTGGCATATTTTTGTTAGCCAATAATACTATCTTGCTTACATTCACCTTTTGTGCCAGTCATAAAGTAAAACCATTGTATGTATCACATAAGTAGGAGATTTAATTCCTCAATAAGAAATTACAAAAATGTAGGAGATAGGAAAGTGAAGATCTGAAAACGGGGACTAGGAGAACCAGGATTGAAGAAATAGTCAGCAACCACACTGCCTGGGTGAAAAAGTTTGAAATTGTGAGAAATCCAAGCAGCCATGCACATTTGTCTACAAACGTGATCTTCACTGCCGATGTTCATGGAGACATCAGAGGAGGCTGGTGCCTCTTGGGCGCTGTGGCCTCTGCCTGTGCACAGCTCTGGCCCTGGTGGTCATCCCTGAGCCAGTGTTGGCCAGTAGGCCAGGGAGTCAGGAGATCCCTTGACTAAGGAAAAGACAGGAATAAAACTTGCTGAGGTCTACCATAGATGTTGCATTTTACATTTATCATGTCTGACCACTAGCATTATCCAAAAGAAGTGGTCTTTGTTTTCATTACACAGTTTCACAAAAGATAATCCATCACAACTTTGTGTGTGTCAATATACTTATTTATTGATTATTTCATTTTATAAATTTGAAATGATATCCATTGACTTCCAGATAGTTCAGATGTGGCAATCAGCAGACTTATCTTACTTTCCACCTTTTTCATTTCCCATTTGGTAGATAGTGAATATTTCTCTGTTGTTAGGGCACAAGAAAATTTATATTTTATTTGTCACCTTTATCTTAACATTTATTTAATTCTGATTCTTAATGAAATATATTCAAAAGACTGTAGCTTTGCCATTTCTTTCTAGTTGCCCCTTGTTTGACTAAGCTTCTCTTACAAAGCAGTGTTCTCAACTACGACTTTTGGAAATAACAACTACTGATACTAGTATGTTTGAAATAATTTAGCCAATGACTATTTTCTTGAGTTACAACTTGATTAAATGTATGACTATTGGTTTATCTCTTTTATCTTGCCTATATCATGGCAGGTATTGCTACATTGTCTTCCGATGCTGAATACTGCTAAAGAAAAACATTTGATTTGGTTGGCTCTTTTTACTCTTTTCTAAATAGACTGCTATTTGGCCTACCTTTACAAGGGATTCTTTATTTATCTTTAAAGACCAATAACTTTATCCGAATGTATCTCACTATAGATCATTCTGGTTTAAGTTGCCCTGGCATATGACAGAACTTTTCAAAAATGTAGATCCTAGCCTTCTTTTATTTCAAGATGTTTTTTTGAATTATATGTTTCTATATTCTGTTCTATTATTTTGGCTTTCTTCTTGGGGAATTCCAATTATATGTATTTGATCTCCTTTGCCTTTCTTCTGTATCTAGTCACTTTATTTACTCCTTTTTAACTTCTGTTTCATTTTGGTAACTTTTCTCATTATATATTCCAGGTCTCCTCCTATGCTGTCTTCAGTGTTCACTGCTGTGCTTCTTCTAAGTTTGTGTACATTTCTGTGATATTTGATGTCCTTTATACTATTTTCCTGAGTTCTAATATACATTTTATTGTCTCCGGTCTTTTCATCATGCTTTCCCTATGCTTGTGTTTTCACTTTGGAATATTCCTTCACAGTAGTAATTATTTTACTGTTTTATTTATTTTTACTTTTTAATTCATGATAGAATAATTGGTTAAACTGTCCATCCAAACCTTCTCTTTCTATGAGGTGCTCTTTGTTAAAGTCATTCCCAGTTTTTTCTGTCCAGTATTTTTCTGTCAGTCTTGGGTCAAATCCTTTTACTTATTACTATGAATAAACTAGATTTTCTAGTTTCAATACAAAAGGAAATTGCAATGTTTTCCTTGTTTTTATAAGATATATTGGAGAAAATGGGAACCATTTGCTGAAAGTAAAGAATTCCATCTTTATCTTTGAAATGCAATAGTTTAAAAAATATGCTTATGTTAGGCGGCTTATGACAAAATTATCATGCAAACTACATGCTCTTATCATCATCCAAATAATTTATTTCCTAATATTTTCTCTGAAATATATCTTAGGAATTATTTTTCATTTCACTTGGATTCTTTCTTCAAAGATAATGTCTTTACTTTATAGGATCATCTCTTCTTTAACTCCTGGCTCCATTCACTGCTGCTTTCTTTCATAACAGTAATTGATTATCAGCGTTATAGATTCCTGTGTCTTGCTATTTTTAATTCACTTATTTAGGCCATAATAAAATCATCAGTGGCCTCTATTTATTCCCCGATATGTACACTGGATGCTGCGGTGCACCTCCTGGAGATGTTCAGTAAACTGATGTGCTGGCTACTGATAGTTCACAGCTGAATTTCTCTCTAAGAATTGCCCTGGGCCAAAGGAACTTTTTCAACCAAAGTTGTGTGCCTCTCCTCTACAGGGACCATCCATGTTATATGACTGGACTATGGGGAGTCAAACACAAAATTCGCCTTGTTACCACAATTCAAGACAGCTTCGTATTGCCATTCTAACTTCAAAACTCCCCACAGGATTGGTCAAAGCCTCTGTTCCAACGGTATCACCATTTATAATTACCTTCCACCCAATCCTACTTACCCAACTCCCTAATATTTGTTGTTCTGAAGGGTACTGGCTGAAGACTAAATATGGCCACACATTCTTTGACACTTCTGCCACCAAGAGGTAAGCTCCATGTTTCTTCCTCTTGACCCTGAGTCTATTCTATGACTACTTTGATGGATAGAATAAAGTGAAAGGGACAATATACCAGTCTCGGCCTAATTTTTCAGAGGACTTAGAATTTTACAAGGTCCTAAGATTATGTGGAAAGGAGAGAACTCCAGCTAAGAGTAATCTTCTAACCATCTTTCCAAACATCATGTTGGTGAGTGACTTGCAGACCTGTCCCGCAGCCAAGTGAATATAACCTCAAATGATCACAGTCAACTCCACCTGGAGCAGAAGAATCAAATGCTCAGCCAAGCCTTGTCTACACTTCTGACCTCTATGATTGTGAGATATAATAAAGCAGTAATTTATTGTCATTCAGCTTTTCATGGCTATGCAGCAATAAGTACTCAAACTGAATTCCAGATACTTTATCTTGTACTCAATCTACATTTCAGGATCTGTATCCTAAGAAACACTTGGATGTCATAATTTGTATGACAGTTGTTATGACAAGTATTTTAGGAAATAGACCCTAAAATGAGTCTGTACCTGTATCATCTTTGCCAGGTTGGTGATCAGGACTTCATCATAGGACATAAGTGGAAAACTGATGGCTCCTATCATGCTGTGTCAGTGCCATTGTTAAAACCTTCACCAGTGGTAAGCCAATGGTATAAGACACCAGGGGGAAATTCGCTGGCAAACTCAGTATTTTATTTATTGTTTGAGAGTTGCAATGGAAATAGAAACTTTTAGGACTGTAGATTCAGATGAGTATTGCATAGTGACATTGATATATTAGTGAAAGACAATAAAAAGCTATGATTAAGTACCAGTTGAAAGCAAAGTGTGAATTGAGGGCTTCCTTAGCATGATGTAAATTGTATCTAATTTCTTATAGCAGAAAAATGCTGTGACTGAGGCCCAGAACCTAATTATAAGGGCAGCAGAATTTAAGAGAAGTGTGTATGATCAAGCTTAGTTAATCTGTTATGTTATGTCCCTTACTGGAGAGGAAAAGGGCACAGATGTGGACTTAACTAAATGGACTGATTCAGTTAAATACATTAAATCTTCAGATTTCCTTGAAACTTCCTGTACGTATGTTCCACTTTTCCCAGTTAGTGGCTAGCACATCTTCCCCATGAAAGACGATGTAGAAACCTCTGGACCACATGATCCCTCCTTCCCTTTTGCCTAGCAGATTAATAATTTTGGTCAAGTCACCCATCTGGAAATGAGTCACACCTGATACAAGAGGAATAGAAAAGCAAGTCAGTACATGTAATAGATCCTGAGGGTGCTGGATCAAAGAATGTAAAGTTGTATAAAGCATAGCTTATTGAAATTAGAACAATCTCATGAGATGCAGTATAAATATTCTGACAAGGGAAACTGTGATAAAATGCTGCTTAGATGGCTCTAGGAAGCTTGGAAAAAGTGATTGGCCCACACTAAAAATGAGGTAGAAATACTGAAACTATCACGACATGGAAGCAGTGATCAAAAGGCTACAAGATGTGGGGATGCTACAATTGATAAAATGAATCAGGTCAGAATCCACCAGTCACCTATGTTCTAGGCAAGAGCCTCCACTTACTGGAATAATAGAAGTGAGACACTCTGTGGTCGCTGTCATTGATAGCTAGGCCTGTTATATACATGGCATCCTGATAACAGGCATGATAGGACCCTGAAATAATAGAGTTCAGGTAGTATTAACTACAAGTCAGTAACAAGATGAGCATATTTATTAAAAACAGCAGAAGAGTTTGAGTGGAAACCAGATGCTCCTACGGACAAGGTAGATAGATAAACAGCCAAGAAAAGGTACTGCTAATTTTTTAAAATAATTATTTATTTTTAATTTTATTTACTATTTATTTATTTATTTTGGACAGAGTCACACACACACACACACACAGAGATAAAATGAGAAAGCAAGTCACCAGGTCCAGGACTCAAACCGTGGTCAGTCATGTGGGAATTTCCAGCGCCCTAAACACCGTACCACCTATTGGTCCTGGTACTGCTAAATTTATACAATGAAAGAAAATAAGAATGCATGATATGTAGAAACTCCTCTAGAAAAATAAGAATGGATAAGTGTAGAAACTTCTCCAGTAAAATGAACATCCTTTGCTCAGTTTCTGAAATAAGACATTTCTCACTCCCAGAACCCAATAAATATAGAAGAAGCTAGGTACGGCACCTCATGGAAGGAATTTTAAATACCCGCAAGTGTATAAACAATTCTCCTAATCTATTCCCAAATAGAAAGTATGAACATACCTGCAAGCCATCAAACAATGTGGAAGGAGAAAAACTAATCAATTCAAAAGAAACATTAAATAACAGTCAAAGGGGGGACCAGCAGGTCGCATAGTCGTTAAGGCACTGTACACTCCCACGTGGGCAACCACAGTTCAAGTCCTGGACCTGTTGGCTTGCTTTCTCACTTTTCCTCTCTCTCACTGTGTCTCTCTCTGATCAAATTATCAGTGGTAAATGAAATTGGAATAGTAATGTTGAAAAATCATTAAGGTATACGTATTGCCAGCTAATTAAATTCTGTCACATTGGAAGCAATTAACTCTAATAAACATCTCATACTAAGTTATATTTTTAAAACCCTTGGCTATTGTCCACTGTTATTTTAACATGGTAATTCTTAAATTTTTAGATCATATACATATAAATATAATTTATTTAAATTTTAAATATAATTAAAATTCATTTAAATACATTGAATTAAATTTTAATACATTGAAATGTATTAAATGCCGCAATTAACTCTAATAAACATCTCATACTAAGTTATATTTTTAAAACCCTTGGCTATTGTCCACTGTTATTTTAACATGGTAATTCTTAAATTTTTAGATCATATACATATAAATATAATTTATTTAAATTTTAAATATAATTAAAATTCATTTAAATACATTGAATTAAATTTTAATACATTGAAATGTATTAAATGCTACTTTAAAGCACAAAATGTATCAAAAATCAACACATTCTACTTTAAAAATAACTAACTGGCAATTAATTCAATCAACAGAATATTAAGACTTTTTATGGCTATATTTGGTTTTGAATTTAGAAAAATATGTTTCCACTTCTAGTTCAAATATTTGTAGATACTAGTACATTAATCACAATAATTAACATCACTATAACTTATCTATAATTTATTACTATTATTTAGAACACTGTATAGCAATAAGTCCAAACGGTACCATTTTAGTAGCTCTGAAAGTAAATAAAGTCCCACTTAGCCTGTTAATACAAAAATACAAAAAATCAAAAATAAATTATTTTTCTTAAAGTATTCCTGATAATTTAGGAAAGATTATACCAATGAACATCCCATTTGCATACCTATTAGTTTCAGCAAAAAAGATTTAAATGTGGACAGAAAGCTTTGGTTTTCCAAATGTATCCTGTAATTACCATGTAATTATTTTCTAAAATTTCATATTGATTATATGTTGATTATATAGGTGTGACACTAAGGAAGTATAATTAGACACATTTTCTCCTAAGAAATTAAAAATGTAAATGAAACAGATCTTAAATATGTAAAAACCATGGAGAATTCCGAATTTTCAAAAATATCTTTATGTAGTTGATATCTAAAATGTAATGAAAATATGCATTGTTAAATTGAGAAACTAAGACATATTTTAAAAAAAAAGAAATTTAGGGTAATAACTGGACAAAAAGTAAATCACTAGTCATCAGAAAACTGTAAAATGGGAAGATTTTATTTTTGAGAGATTTTCCTAGTTGCATATTTAGTTTTATTAGATAACAATACACATATTAACCTCTAAAAATATTTATAATTTAATGTCTCTTTTTCCTCAAGTCTTTATCATTGTTCTGATTCAATCCTAATTATATACTATTACTGAGAAGTTTAAGTAAAAATGAGTAAATTGTATGCACTGTAATCATACTAATTCCCCAGTACATAGCTCACTTGGAAGTGCCTAGAAATCAATATTGAAATATTCAGTCTCTACTTAACATCCATTGTTGTTATTTAGAAAACCAACTATTTTTCTAGGTTATCTGAGCTAATGGCAGTCATTTTGACTTTTGAGGGTATATTTAATTGTTTAATGTTGGTAAATTGTACACAGAATCTAAACTGAAAAAGAGAAAGGACCCAAGAAATGACAGTGTCTTGTAAATTGGAAAATATAAGAATGAGTTATGCCATTTAAATAGTTGGAACATTTCAGGAATGTAATTACCATGTGGCTTTGATGGAGACGTTTTAGGCCTGACAATATGAGAGAATGACTGGCAGAGAATCTGCATACACAGCAGTTAAGCACTCTCAATTAGTCAGAACGCCTGCATATCTAGGTGAGTACCACAGTCTCTTCCCACCCTAACATAAGGATGGAGAGGCTCATTCCTCCCAGAAAATTTGGGGTTCGTTCTTTGGTAAATTTGAACAAGAGATCATTCAAATTGAAGATAGCAAGCAAAGATGAGCCCTGAGGATCTCTACTAAACCTAGCAGGACTCAAACAGTTTGCCATTAGGTAGTAAGCCCCCAGACTTCTCTATACATATGCCCCCTACTGTCTCACTAGGACACTCATATATTGTCATTCCAGAAAAAAAGAGATCTCTTTCCAATCATTTTACATTAAATCTTACCACTCAGTAAATTCCACTCTAAAAACTCTCTCACATACACACATATATACACACAGTTCTTGAAAAACTTTTTAGTGCTCTATTTATAAATATGAATAGATAGCTGCTAATACAAAAGCCAGACCAAAATTTTTAAAAAAATAAAAGAACTTAGAGAAAATGGAAAGAACAAAGTGTAAAAATAAAATTTACTTATAACTTCAATGAATGTACAAAAGACAACATTCGCATTCATAACTAAGAATATTTCTTTAGAAAAAGAAAATGTGGGAGGAAAGGCACTGTTAGAAATACCATTTCTTAGCAGAAATATCTTCAATAAGGAGATAGAGTTTATTTTTATCTTATTAAGTCACCCATTAGGTCTAACAAAGATAAAAATATGTAAAGCAAAATACTCCACCCTAAAAATCCAGTATTACAATAACAGGAATTGCAAAAAAAAGTCTAGAGAAATTAGAAAGAAACCAATTTCACCAAAAAATATAATGATATTTCCTAGACTAAAGGACATGAATTTTTAGATTACTTGAGCTCACCACATAGAATGAAAACTTTCCAAATAAAGGTAGTTTGCCATGAAATTTTAGGATACCTGGGATATGAAAAATAAGATCTGAAAGGTTGCAAAGAGTAACAATATGTTATAGACAAGGGATTTTGAAGAAGAATGGCACTCGACTTCTTAACAGCAACAACAGATTAAGAAAAAACATGGACAAATCTTTTAAAATTCCCATGATAAATAGAGACAGAGAGAGAGAAAAACAGGAATTTTAAGGAAATTTGCTCACAGAGATGTGGTGGGTAACAAAGTGGAAATCCATAGGTCAGTTTGAAAAATTCAGGTTAAAGGGCCCAGCAGATGGTGTAATGGTTACATCACTAGACTCCCACATGGGCAACTGCAGTATGAGTCCCAGACCAAAAGGCTTGAAACTCATGCCAGGTGCATATGCATGCCTGCCCAATATCCTGAAAGGAGACTGGAGGAGAAAGGATTGTGTCATGGTCATCCCCAGGCCGGAGGTGGGAAGGGTGATTTCTCACTTTCTGTTTCTCTGTCTCTCTGTTTCTCCAGCAAGTACACATGCCCTATAGCAAAAATCTCCCTCTTAAAAAAAAGAAAGAAAGAAAGAAAAAAATAAAGAAAGAAAAGTCAGGTTGAGATTGTATTCTTAATTCTGAATGTTGCAGGGCAATAGGCTGTGAAAACTCAGGCAGATTTTGTATGTTACAGTCTTAAAGAGAATTTATATCTCTTTAGGGAACCTCAATGTTTGCTCACACAGCCTTTAACTGATGGGATAAAATCCACCTATATTACGGAGGATAATCTATTTTACCCAAGGTCTACTGAGTTAAATGTTAATCACATCTAAAAATAATTCACAACAACAACTATACTTGTGTTTGATCTAACAACTGGGCCAGTAGCCTAGCAAATTGACACATAAAATTAATTTTCACATGTATGTGTTAGATCATACACAGTCATAAACACACAACTATATATAAAAAAATCATAAGGTATAATGAAAACATGTCCCAATATTCAAGGTTTCAAAAAGGTGTCTGGTGCGGGAACCAGCAGTTAGCGTAATGGCTATGTCGCTGGACTCCCACGTAGTCGACTGCGGTTCGCGTCCCGGACCCGGTGGCTTAAAACTCACGCCGGGCGCGTGTGCGTGCGTGCCCAAGATCCTGAGAGGAGAATGGAGGAGAAGGGATTGCGGCGTGACAATCCCCCCTGGGGGGTGATTTCTTGTTTTCTGTCTCTATGTCTCTCTCTGTCTGTCTGGCGAGCGCACGCGCCCTATAGTGAAAATCTCTCCAAAAAAAAAAGGTGTCTGGTGCGTCTTTCTTGGAAGAAATACGCAACTAAACAAAGAGAGATATGGAGAAAGATAAAACTATGGTTCCAAGTAAGTAAATACTCCGAAGTACAAAAACACAAGAGCTTGTGGTAAGGTAAAATGCCAGGATGATAGCAGTGCTTCAGGCTAGATATTACCCTGTCTAAATGAGAGGAAGACAGATTGGAACAGGAGAAATAACTCCTACTCCATCATGCACTTAATTAAACTTTGTGGCAATTTGACTGGGTTAAAGGATGCCCAGATAGCTAGTAAAACATTATTTCTGGGTGGACTGTGAGGGTGCTTCCAGGGAAATTAGCATTTGAATGGATAGATAAGTAAAAAAACATCCATACTCACTGGTGTGGGCAGGCATCAGCCAATCCACTTTGGACCTGAATAGAACAAAAAGATGAAAAATGGGTGAATGATATTTCTCTCTTTCTTTTTGAGCTGAGATATTCATCTTCTGCCCTCAGACATTGGAGCTCCTGTTTCTTCAGCTTTCAGATGCTACCCCACCCCATTTCTGGTTCTCAAGTTTTAACATAAACAGTTAAAGAAGTTGAAAAAAGACATGTCAAACAGAGAAAAAAAAGGATGATTATAGATAAAATAAGAGAAAATCTGATTTTTATTAGACATCTGATAAAAGAACTGCATTTTTATAAATATCAATTTCATTTAAAAGATCAATTTCACATATGATTCAGTAATATGTTATAAAGAAATTTTGAATTTTAAATATAAAAATACTTTTGATATCACCAATTCCTTGAGTTTTTTAAACTGAGTTTGAGGATATTGGTAAATGCCTTGAACACACTGAAAGTGTATGAAATTATGAATACAGGATATTGAACTTTTTTTTGTAGAGAGGGTACAAAACTTCTTTGAATATTAAGGGGCTCCTTCTATGACTCTGAAAGAAAAAAAAATCAATCCTCTGATTGTTTTTCCTAATATCACTGAAATTCAGAACAGCATGGCCACAATTACATATATGTTCTCATAGAATTACAACTGGAGGTCAGTGTCTAACTCTAATGTATTTTGATTAAGTATTCTTCAATTTAGTCTTCCTAATGTTCATTTCTTTTGAGTGTGAGGTATTCTTTTGGCCATTAATATAACATTGTACATTTCCCTAGTTGATGCAAAGAATTTCATTAAAATGTAAAGACATCATCTTATATCCCAATGCTCTTGATATAATGGTCTTCATTTTCCATTATCTCCTCTCATTATTATCCAAGTTGCCTAATCTTAGGTGAGCTTCCATGACTGGCAATACTTTGTGTATATTGCCACACATTGTGGCCAGGAGATGATGACACCATTCACGGAGAGAAAACAAGCAGTAGCGCCATTTGGATCCCTGCCAGAGTCTGCCTAAATCTCTTCCTTTAGATAATTGTCTGTATTTGTTCTCTGTAACAAGTGTAACTGTAAGTAAAATAGGTCTCAGGAAGTTCGGTGAGACTTTTTAACAAATGATCGAAACTGGGAGTGATTCTGCCAAACTCCTGAACTTCTAGTTGGTGTCATAAGTGAGGGGAGTCTTACGGCCCTCAAACTTTTGAGGTTGGCTAAATCTGTATGCTATGACAGTAGACTTCAATTTTCTATATTGATATTCTTTTTAAATTCATTTACTACTGGATTTTTTAAAAATGAGAGGCCCAGCTGCTGTAGCATAGACATGGTTTGGCAATATGATGCTGAAACCATGTGGGAGGCTAGAGATTTGGATTCCGGGTTCAACTTAACATGCTGAGCACACCACAGGCACACATGGGATCCTAGCTGGCTGGAAGTGTGGGTGGAACCATCATGGTGTAGCAAGACGTCCGCAAGACTCTCGCTTTCTCTCAGAGGTAATAAAATAAAAGTCACCCAAAAAAGGAGAAAGTTTCAGTATTTTGGCCTCACTAAATTAAAAACACAAGTATTTCTAAAGAGCATTTTGCCTTTATTATCAAACTGTTGTGTTAGGTCATTGGAAAAGTCATGACATATTTTCTATCTTTTTCTATGTAAAAATGCATTGTGACTTTTCTAACAACACAATATTTCCTTCCATATTACTAGTTTCTATAAATTTAGGCAAGATATTGTAGACACTTCATGATTAACAGTCAGTAAAAAATTTTTCTTTTTCTTTCCTTTAAACATTTTATTAATTTATCCATTGGCTAGAAAGCTGGTTTGGATATGACACAAATGTTTTGCAACGAGTGAAAACAAAGGTAGAAAATATCTACTACCATAAATCAACTTATACTTGTTACTTTGTAGGAACATTGGTTTGCTCTTACATATGAGTAGGAAGCTATGAAAAAAAATGCTCTAATGGATAAATTATAATGACACTACACTGCTAATTACTGTAACAATAATATATTCTGAAAAAATCTCAGATATTCTGCAGTGCTAAGTAAATAATTGATGCCTCCATAAACACTGTGATAAACCAAACAGTTGACCTTTCTAGGTTGGAACTCTTAATAGGTCATGGATTAATGTGTGTTCCGAATCCAGACCAACAGGCTGCAGTAAAGGTCTTTATGAATAACAACATTTGAAGTTCTTCTCACAGAAAGGAAAGAAAAATATGAGTGTTGACTCTGGCAGCTAACATTGTATGCTTAACCACTGATCTTTCAGTGAAGAGATGACAGGATCATAACTGAACATGCTGTGTAATCAAGACCAACCCAGTGTTCTTGATAGCTCTTTACATTTGGAACACTTCACCAGTAGAATCATTTCCCACAAACTGAAATTAATCTCTGCCTAGGTTTGAAGCTACATCGTGAGTTTCTTCACAGACTGAAGTTCTTTTAAATTAAGATGCTATAAGAAAAAAATAAGTTTAATGCCTCAGAAAAAGTTAAGTAAAAACTGGCAATCCTTTAAATACTTAATGCTAAGCCAAACAAGATCATTTTTACCTAACAAGTAGCTCGGGTAGGTAAGAGCACACTGTAAGATATTACTAAGAGTACATAATGTAAACCACAGGAACTAATACATTCTATGACTTGAGAAATTCTTAGAGTTACAAAGTGTCAGAGGTTGAAGTCCTATAAAAGACTAAGTTCATATTAAGTTTTCAACAAAATATATCCTGCAAAGATCTATTAAACAAATAAAAGATGTCCTCAAATGACTCCTGAATGCTAAAATATGGAAATAGATGGAGACATTATCGTCAACTGGCTGAAGCAGGCGCCTGATGAACTCCAAGACTGGGTCAGATAAGGTGATGCTTCCTCCAGGAGCAGTGTTACTGTGCACCCTACTGCTGCCATTTAAACAATCTTCAGTCAGAGACTTTCCCTGGAGGATGCTACTGTGGGTTCAAAAGGGGATGCAGGCTTCGTGTGGTCCCCTCCCACAGATTTGATTGTTTGTGTAAAATAATTGCCTTGCCAAAGGCCTGCCTCCCAAAGATTCTGATTTCCATTTATAAACATGCTGTTCATTTTTTTCAAGGATGAAATATTTGTAATATTAGGAAAATATTTTTAATAAAAGCAGTACATAGTTCTAATAAAAATAAACATTTAAAGTGATTCTGAATACTGTGTAATATGACCATTAATTAGCAATAATGAATGCCTTACCTCATTTTGTAAACTATGCCAAAATGTACAATATTGAAGTATTATTATGGGAAAAAAAAAACTTTGAAGCATGAAAATGTTGAATGAAGAAATGTATGCAAAAATTGAATCTCCACATGTGTAATCAATTCCTGGCTATCTCATAGAGAAGTCAAACATTTCTAGAACACTCAGTTACAAGAGGTTAGGCGAAAAAAAAAAAAAAAGTACAGGAAAAGGCACACATAGGGGCTAGACAGTGGCAGAGTAATAAATGTGACATTTTGTAAGGTCAACCTAGAAGAGAAGGTTTTGGGTTCCTGTCTAAAGATATTCCTGAGTATGCCCCATGTGCCCACGACCCGGGGCTGGTTGAAGCTGGGGATGGATTGAGGCATTGGGACACGGTTGGGTGTGCTATCCCTCTGTCTCTCTCTCTCTTATTCTGTCTTTTGTCACTCATGAAAGAAAAAAACAAACTATAAAACATTAAAAATAAGAAAAAGAACATAAATGTCTAACTATAGTTTAACATTCTCAGAGAACATGATGTCTATTTGAACAACGACATCTTTAAATTATATGCAGTAATCATCTAAATTATTTGATCATAAATATATCATCCATTGAATAGAAGTTGTATTTAAGTGTTCTGTGATGTTTTTCTATCTATATTATAATGTAGTTGATATTTTGTATCTGCAGGTTCCGCATTAGCAGATTCAGCCAATCATGGAGGGAATTGCTGGCTATAGGGACCTTAGCATCCATGGATTTTGGTATCTCTAGGGGTCCTTCAACGAATATTCTGAGAACAACTATAAGTCATTTTCATACCTTCAGACTTTACAGAGGAAATAACTCACAAAATAAAATTAAGAGATATAATAAAGTAGCTAATTTAACTGTCAGTAATTAATAATCAGATTCTACAAAAATATAGATTTATCAAACTGGAATGATTCCACCAAATTAAAACTCTATTTATTCAGTAAATTCTCATCTTCAGCACCTCTTTATTCAAATTTGACTCAACTAGACTAACATTTACTTGCTCTATAAGGACTCCGAAAAACTAGACACTGTTATATAATTAACTCTTTCAGTTTCCAGTGCATTTAAGAAATCAACATATTTAAGAACTATAGTCATTCAACTTTCAGTAATTACTATTCTATTTACAAAGTCACACATACTGAATCACAATACTTAAAAATACTGAAAGGTATCCTTAACTTCAGAATAAAGCAATATCGCATTCCTACAAAATAGCAGAGTATCTCACAAGTATAGCAAATTGTGTTAAGAGAATAGCATTGTCCATTCACTCACTCATTTGACAAACGTTTATTAAACAACAATTTTAGGCCAGTTACTCTTTTAAAAACTGAAATATACCACAATAAATAAAAACTAAAGTTGGCTCAGCCTCTGTGGTACAGTTGGTAGAGGATCAAACTGGAAGACCCATAGCCTGTTAGGAGTTTGGATCCATGTCTTCATAGAACTGAGACATGTGGTGAATGCCTATGCCTACGATCCCAGAGAACTGCAGGGCTGGAGAAAAGGGCTCACAGAATGACCGAACCCTGTCAAAGGTCCTTCGCTCTTTCTCTCTTTCATGTTGTGCTTTCTATTATGAATAAATAATTAAACAAACAAATAAGATCTTATCCTCCTGAAAATTCCATTCTAAACTTAGTGAGTAGTTTTCTCCTTATTCTTATCTCTAAGTCTTCAACCTCTCCCTCTACCACCTCTTCTATGATTTTGGCAAAAAGCCTGGGCCCATCATGATACCACACACTGCTAGCAGTAATGATTAATTAAGCATTACACATTTGACCCAAGTAGAGACAGTAAGTGTTCTCTTCTGGAACTGACATTTCTGCTCAATTTAAGTATATCTCTAAGTATGATTAAGTATGTGTCAGTTAAATTTAAAATATCCCTAATACAATAGGTATGTAATAAATGATCATTAAACAAATAAATTTATAGTGTTAAGAAAATTTAATTATTGGTTTACAGCTTAGAGAAAGCCATGGGGGACAAACTAAGTCATCAATAAATATGGGTAAGTGTAGCATTTAATTTGATAAAGTCATTTCCTGAAGAAAATATAATAGAATTCTATTAACCAATGGATTGGGCCACAGGACTTATTCCTCAATAGAAATAGGAAAAGAGGAACTGATTAAAATTTTCAGGAAAGAGTAAATTATGAAAATCTATAAGTGAGTTTCTATGGTCCATGCTGCTCCGTGTAATCCATGTAACTCTTGATTCAAGCTAAAAAGTACTCAGCAAGGAGTTTAATAGCTAATCATGGAGTCAGTCTAAAGGACCACTTCATCAGGTCATAGTATGGTCTGACAAGGCACCACTGAGGTGACACCTATTAAATGTTTCATCTGTCAACTTCTACATGTTTCAGTTTCCTCAGAAAGTCATGCTGGGTGCATGTGCAGGTGTTCCCAAAATCCCAAGAGGAGAATGGAGGAGAAGGGATTGCAGTGTGGCCATCCCCAGGGGGGTGGGGGGATGATTTCTCATTCTCTCTCTCTCTCTCTCTCTCTCTTTCGGGAGTACATGCATCCTATAGCAAAAATCTCTCTCCAAAAAAAAAAAAAAATCTGTGTGTGATTCTAAATACTTACAGGTATCCACTTAGGAGCTGCTCCTACTAGTGGCTAATGTCATCCTTCCTCTGTGGATTTACTAGTTAACCCACAGAAACAGCCATATTTCTCTAATGGTCAAGTTTTTGGACATCCCTTTTTGACATTAGCAAGTATTACCAAATTACCAAGAGTGACATTCATTTAAATGAGAAATTTATGACAATGGAAAAAAAAAAAAGGTTTATGACTTGGAATACATTAATATTGTCCTCAACATATACTTAAGGAATAGATTCCATCTTTGGGTTTGTCATACTTCATTTTCTTTGAAAATTTGAGACAGACATTTTTGTTACGGCATCCAGTTAAGAAGGCAAAATCAGTTCAGAAGCTATTACTTCTATTAAAGACAAATTCTCTGACAAAATTCTACTTTGTTTCTCCATTTTAATTTCTATATCTTTGTCTTACTATAATGGGTTGTCAGGAAAGTCATGAAACATTTTCGCATAGAAAAACAGAAAAATATAGTTAGGACTTTCCCGACAACCTAATATTTAAATGCTCTGTTCTTTTTCTGCTTATTTCCAACTGTCACAAATTTCCTTAGCTCTATCTGCTATTTTCCCTTTTCACCTCAGTTTTTATGACTCGAGTGGAGATTTCTCTTTCTTTTTTTCCCCATGTTTCTTATTATTTCTTTCTTTCTCTCTTCCCTCCATTTTTTATTTCTTCCTTTGGCTATTTAATTGCCCTGTTCTACTCCTGTTTTTATTCTCTCTGTTTCTCTTTGTCAGTCTTCTATCTTAATTGTCATTCTTTTTTTATTATTATTTTATTTGCATTTCACATTCAAACACATTGTTATTTGTCTTACAAAATGGATATTTCAACAGCTGAACATTTCTCCCTGGTACAGTTGTCATTCTGATTCTGACCTTTCCTCATCTTCTTACCAGTCTCTGCCTTTTGACTTCTGTCAGCTTGTCTTCGTTATTTTTATTATAGCTGTTACTCTCTGGCCTTCTGGCCTGTCTCCAACTCAACACAACTTATGCTTCTTTTTTCTGGCAGTGAATCTTTCCACCCACTGCCTTCCCTACTTTTTGTTCTCCTGCTTCTCAGCCACACTGACTAATCCTGCCCCATTTCTTTTCCAACCCTTCTCTTCTCTTGCTTCACTAATCTATCACTATCATCTGCATCTCTCAAGCCTAGTTCTTCCTCCTTGTCATTCACTCTTACTCCTTCATTGTCTAAATTCTCTCTACTTCTATCCTTAGGGTCCCTTCCTGTCAGCTTTTATTTCCATTTTTCTGTCTTGTTCACTTATGATCATTTTATTAGTTCTGTGATTTTAATAGAATCACTCTCAAGGTCTTTGATGATCTTTCTTTCTCTTGTCCTCAGTCTCTGCCTCCACCTCCATATGCAATGAATCTTTTTTTTCTTTCTATCTGTCCTTCCATTTCTTTTCTATGTATTTATTTATTTATTTATTCATTTATTTATTTTGACTTTAACTTTGATATAGGGCATATGTGCTCACAGTGGAGAGAGAGGAAAGTAAGAAATTGGGGGAGTGGGGCACACTACAAACCCTTTCCCTCCATTCTCCTCTCAGTATTTTGAGCACATATACATACTTGCTCAGCATAATTTTCAAGCCTGCAGGTCCAAGGTTCAAATCACAGTTGGCCATGTGGGTGTCCGGTATCTCAACCAGCATACCATCTATTGGCCCCTGTCCAATGTCTGATTATCTGCCTCTGTTGTCCTCATTGTCTTTCTCGACCTCAGCTTCTTGGGAATTCTTTCTTTAATCTTCCTGTTTCTTGCTTTTGCTCCTGTTTGTTTTCTGTGGATGATTATCTCTTTCTGGCTATTGTCTAGTAGTACAGAAACTTTAATCTTCTCTGTACTTATCATAACCTGGATGTTCTAATGGACAAGGGAAGGGTATAGTGCAATAGAAAAGTGCAGTAGGCAAGAAAAGAGAGTTTGTGAATGAATTCCAGAAGAGACCAGGTATTTCTTTATCCCTCTGCAACAAAAGTGGGAACCTTCTCTCACCTGCTAAAATTCTGCCCACATTAATTCACTAAATCTGGAGTTTGTGAAAACCCTACACTGGGCAACAAAATGGGTGTCTGAGTCCCTTCTATGTCTCTAGACTTCAGTACTATCCTAAGAAGACAGACCTGGTCTATGCTTATTCCTCTAAGAATGCACTTTGTTTAAAAAGGTCAAGATACTAAAAGTACAAGCACAAAAGTGTGTCTTTGAGAATCAGAAATATCAGCAATAATTGCTGTGGCTTGGGTCCTTATGACTCTTGGCAGCTATCATATCCATCTCTATGGACTGCAGATAGCATCTCTTGTGCCCTCCTCCCACTATAAGAATTCAGTCACATGTGAGGTGTATCTTCTTTCTGATCCCAACACCTCCCATGGGGAGAGCTCTTTGGTCTTCATGGGACTTCGCCTTCTCCCTCTGTCTCCCTGTGCTCAAGCAATTTCAGCTTCATGCCTCCTCAATTCTTTACTGATAACTCTGGTTCTAGCTCTGGAGCTGGAAAGGGTAGTCATCTGATAACTGAATTCAGTAAAAAGTAACCTAGGTTCCCACCTGTCCACCAACACCAGCATTTCTTTTTGTATCCTGGGAAAGAGAAGGGATATGAGTTAGCAAAAGGAGGAAATAAAATACTGAAAATTCTGTCAAGCCCTCACCTCGTGAGGGACTTGGTATTGAGGACTACTATCACCTTGTTCTGGTCCCACCTCCCACAGGGCTGGAAGAAGAGAAGTCTGAATCTTCTCTTTAGCCTTTTAGATCAATAGGGGAATTGTTTCTGATGACATACTCACCATTACATGCCCTGGTCAACTACATTCTTTGTGCCTGGGGATGGTGAGATTGTAAGACTTTACCGAGCAGAATGTTGGCACCCAGTATAATGCTCATTGCACCCACAGTGACCATCCCAGTTCTACCCAGATGACCAGAGCAAGAGGCACCTGGTTGTACTGCCTGAGCAGCCAGAGTCTCTACACTACTGGAACCAAGCAGAAGGCGAACAAGGTGGCCCAAGTGGTCACGGTGAAGGTCAGGGATGGGCCCTGGTGAGACAGCAAGAGCAACTTCTGCGGGCACAAACAGGCAGAGTTCGCTCCATGAACAGAGACACCATGGAGAGGCCTGGGAAGTGAATGGACAGGACTACAGTGCCGAGGCAGCTCTACAACCAGAGAGAACTTCCCAGACCTGGCCCAAAGTCTGGTTCCACCTCCATCTGCCAGGGGCTAACCCACAGACAGGCACCAGCATGAGGGCCCAGGGCAAATGGTAGTCATGAATTGTGTTGGAGGCTCTTTGAGGGTACAATGACAGCTGGAGCAGTGTTCTGCCTGGGAGCAGGCTGCACACCAAGGAGACACAGGTGTTCTACCACTTCTAAGGATCAGTGGATCTTGGCATGGGCAGCCACAGCTGCAGCCCCCATTGCAGTCCCCAAAAAGCAGGAAAGGAAGAACTGCTTCCTGGTGGGCTGGCTAGGTCCCTATCTGTCCTGTTAGGCCCTGAATTTTTGTTCCAGATGCAGCCAATCCCCCTACAGTGGACTATGAGCTGACTTCCTGGAAGATCTGAACTCTTAGGCTCTGTCTGCTTCTTTTTTTGTTCTTTTAATGAAAGCAAAACATAGCTATTTTTGAGAGCAGCTCCTCAGGATCCTCTTGCCCTAGCCTCTCAGCTAGAACCACAGGCCCACAACACCAGACTGATGTACTAAGGTTGAGCCAAGACCCAAACCCAGAAGCAGACTCAGCCATCACGCAGCATCCGTTGGTGTGTGCCATCACCACTGCAGCATCTGGGCCCCTCTTGACTTTTCGGTTTTCATTTTTCTTTATTTATAATGGAGAGAATGCCAGTACACTTATGCTTGAGAGTGAGAGAGACACAGACAGAGTGATAAGTATCCTTTACAAGATCTGGCCACTCTGAGATCCCTTTCCTAAGCTGAGGCTGATGGCAGGGGAGTCTAACTATAGTAGCCATATGGGATCCAGCTTGTCTTAAGTGGTACATTATCACTATATCCAAAACCATACTCCCTTCTTGGTTTTTAATACCCAAATTTCAGAGAATATACTTATTTCTTTATAAAAAAGTAAGTTTAGTTAGCAGTAATACAGGGGAAAATATTTTAATCCCCTAAACTCCGTAAAATACTTTTATGAGTATGATGTGCAAAAAGATTTGAGTTGCAATATAGTACAATTGGTAATTGTCAGAATCATGTGTAAATATGACTGGTACTGAGACATATCCAGTATCATACACAGGGTGAGCTCAGTATTGTGTCTCATTCTCTACCATGCTTTTGATAGTACCTTAACTAGTCTTGTGCAACCAGTGCCTACAGTTTTAGAAAGCATTAAATAAAACTGTACAGAATTTAGCAATTTATGTTGTTACTGAAGCTACATTGGTAGGACCAAAAATCAGTCACTGGCAGACAGAAAAGGCAATCTTTGGCCATGAAGATTGTCAAAGAGGAAAGTTTTGTTATGGCTGATGTGAACTGGGAGACAGAGAGCTAGCTTGTTCAAAACTGCTTCTACCAATAAGAAAATGCAAGGTCTTTCCAGAAGAAATAATCTCCACCCAAGTCTTCAATTGTTACACAAATGAAGGACTAACATTAGAGTAGTTCTGATTGGTTTATTTGAGCAGCAGTCCCATTGGCCCACTAAGCTATCTATGTTTGAAACTGGTACTGTTCTGATTGGTCACTCTGTTGCAACTGGCATTTTCACTTCCTCCCTGCGATGGGAGTCACTTAGTCATGCATGCATCCTTTAGCCATACTTACAAAACTGAGTTAGCACTAGGTTACTGTACTAGTTCTGACTGGTTACAAAGTGAGAAAAATTATTTAAATGAAAGAAAAGATTTTTCCTGCGTATAAAGCAATTAGTAACTAACAACCATATAAATTGCTTAGGGATAAGAAATTAGTGTATTAAATCTTAACTAGATATTTTATTGCTCTTATATAGGTTAATATTTCAGTTTTAATTAAGGAAATTGGTTAGAGTCTTACAATTTTTTGTGATGATAAATAATATTTCTAAAAAATAGAGAAGAAACTCTACACTAAATAATACTAAATACTGTTAGTATTTTAATAAAATATGTTTACTTGAAAAACAACTTCCTGCAATTAAATTATACTACTATATACAGGAAGAAAACTGTTTTCAAATTATTTTGTAAGAATTCAACATAAAACTTCAGGTCATTCTCTGTCATTACTTTCAATGTGAAGATCACAAATAAGTATTAAGGAACATTAAAAGAAAAATACGGCAAGACCAAGAGCTATTTATTCTAGAAATGCCAAAAAAAAAAAAGTTTAGTACTGTATCAATTGTAAATTGTGTATTACGAAGCAAAGTATATAAAGATCTTCTCTATAGACATTTTAAAATTGAAGCAACCATATATAAAGGTTTTTTGAAGTAGAAACATTATTGTATAATACTACAAGTTTTCCTATTAAAGTAAGAAGTAACACAATTGTTATCACTGTTGTTTTAAATTGTTTAAAAAGTGCAATTAGTATAACTAAACAAAAAATGAATACTAGTGTCACATATCATTATTCCATTATTATTTTAAGTCAAATATAATTGGCTTTATTCTCCCACCAATTGGTTAGTACAAAATTCAGAGTCACTCATTTTGTGGCCTCCTTTCCACAATAGACCCATGGGGACATAAAAAATTTCTGGGTTTCTCTCATGACTAAAACAAGGGAAAGTGCCCAGTCTATAATCCATGATTTCTACCATCTATACTATTACTCTTTTGGCCACATTGATACTCATTTGGAATTCTGATAACTACCATCATTGAATGGACCCTGAGGCTTCAGACTGACTCATAGTTGGCTCTTAAACACCTCTCCATTCATTGCAGGCTCAGTCCTAGAGGAGTTTACTGCTGTTTTAAAAAGTTTAGCATTCACAACTGTAAGAGCAAAGTTCACGGAATTTCTGTCTTCTAGCAAAGCAAAAGCCCTTTGCTTTCTTAAAACTTCAGACAACTCTTTCTGAAATGCTCTTTTCTACAGTTGAGTAGTGTTTTTTATAGTGTTGCCTCAGGTTCAGACTCCAAAGTCTTCAATTCCGTATTATAGCCCAGGATATCCCAAAATGGAGGATAAAAGTTTTGCTTAAACACTTGGAACTAGGATCTCAAGGGAGTTATGGAAGATCACCCACACATAGACTAATGGAAGACTACAAAGCAACAATCAAGCCTTCATTTGCTATCTTAAATCTCCATTAGTCCTAGCTGGCAGAGTATAAAGTTGGGTCACTGAACTCTTCTGTTTAATGCCTCACTCCACTTTCTTCTGCAGTGAACAACCACTTTCCCCTCCTTTTCCTCTCTAATGAGTTTTTCAAGTTAAAAACAGTTGGAGGGAAGGAAGGGTTCAGTTTCCACCAGGTTGAGCTCACACTGGAAAGTTTACTCAGAGCAGCTCCTCCCTGTGTCTGTTCATGCTGGGTCTGAGCCATACTCCCTGGGTCTATCACTTCTCTGGCCAAAGACAAGTCTCTGACATCTCTAGCTTCAGAGTTAATGTAGAAAGCTTTGAACCAGCCTTCTGGTTGGAATTTTAGAAACAAACTGGAACAGAAGTGTATTCTAAACTACTCAGACGCTTGGCCACAGCACTGAACACTTTTTAGACTCAGCCTCAAACTAAAGACTCCACTCCATTTCATCATTTTTAGTATTCCATGATATCTTCCATTTCTCAAGCAGTGTATTTTCTCCAAATGTCTTCCCAACCAATTCCAAATTTTATCCCCTTCAAAAAAAACACTGTGTGTGTGTGTGTGTGTGTGTGTGTGTGTGTTTTCCTAGTGGTAGTGCAGTCTTTCCTACTTCTTGTAAAATTTCAGCTTATGTCTACATGATATTCAAACTTGGAGCAATATGAAAGTTTCCATAGAGCTAGGCCAAGATCTCCAATTTGTTTCATCCACATTTGTCAGAATATAGTACTCATTTTTATCTATTATCTATTATCTATGTGTGTGTGTATATATATATATATATATATACATATATATATATGTATTTATAGATAACTATATAGAACATATATAGTGAAAATGAAACAAAAAATAGACTCTTACTGTGTGTGAAGCAATCAGACATTCCTATTCTGTTCTATCATATTTCATTTGATGATTTAAAAAAAAAGGTTATGTGATTCCCCAAATTTATTTCATGATTCACTAAACATCCTACCCAATAGATTATTTGAAAAACCCTCCTTTAGAACACTGGGGACATAGGCTAGCACATATTCTCTAAGATGGACATGATTTAAGTCATTTTTGAAATTCAAAATCTAAGACAGTACACTTAAATGTCATATTCCATGCCCCAAATATCTCAGAAATAACAGAGAATTTCATTGAAAAGATGAGTATCTCTTCCCTTGCTGAACATTCTACCAATCCTATATCTGCTCACAGTTTCAAAAATATTTTGTAAGTTCATTTCACACTAAAATCTCATCTCAATTTACTGGTATTCCCCAAATCCATGGCTTGCACAGAGAGAGACAAAAATCATTCTACTTTGATTAGTTTCATTGTTTTTTCTACCATGTATAAAATAGTGATGAGAAGCAAATGTAATGATGAAGTTTTCCTCATTTTACCAAACAAGTGAGAGACAGAGAGAGAAAATACAATAAGACATTCAGCAAACTAAGAAAATCAAAACTTTTCTTTTGCTTGCCATTGCAATTCCAATGATCTAATTGACTCCATTTACGTTTCTTCAGTTGGTTTCTTTCATTTTTTTGAGGTTAACATTACACTTTTTTTTTCTAAGTTCCTGTTTCTACTTAAAAGTCATCAGTATTTTTAAATGATCAGTGCTAAAATTATTTTAAAAAATTATACAAATGGTCAAATTTTATGTATGTTTGTACAAAAACACACAATTATAAAGAATGAAAGGAACAGAAATAGAAAATTTTATCTTAACATTAGAATGTTGAGCCCCAATTTTTCATATTACTTGTTTTTTTAGTTTATATTAATTTTGCTAATAATGTTTACTATGTTATTTTTCAAAAATAAATAATCCCTATATCTCAATGACAACATCTTTACAATAAAAATGGTGTATTTCTTGTTTCTGTTAATTGTCCTTCACAGTTCAGCTATGACTTTGTTTCATATTGTCTTCATTGTAGAACCAAAACTGAAAAAACAATTCTAGCTTGCTTTGTGGCAGAAGGAAGGCATGGTCAGAACCATGCAATCCTCTTAGAGCTTCCAGTCAGCAGTATTACAGATCACTTTCACTCATACTGCACCGGCCAGAGCTACTCTATGACCAAGTCATGTTGTAACCGGAGTATGAAACAAGAGCCCAATCCTTTCTTGGACTCTATAGCAAAGGGCAATATTGTATTTACTCTCTCTCCCTAGGTATAGGAGTCAGGGCTCTGTAGGAAGCCAGAACCATAAAGTGTATACAGACATAAAAGGCAGTATTCATTGGGGGAATCAGTACATGAGCTAGGGCAACGGAGAAATTTCACAACAGAGTGTCTGCAAGCCAAAGATCCTGAAATTCTGCTAATGTGGGTCAATAATAATCAATAATTTGGATGCTGGAAGGCTGATTATATAACTCACAGTCAAAGATCAAAAACCTGAGAATCTGGAGGACTGCTGGTACAAATACTGGAAACTAAAACAAGATGATTCTTAAGTTCTGATGTCCAAGACAACAGAAAAAGGTTCTATTTCTCTTCTATCTCAAAAGAACACCTAATTATCTTCTGTATTCTATCTGGACTCTTTGTTGATTGGCTTATGACCACTCACATTGAGGGCAAATCTTTCAGATTTTATGAATCTTTTAGATTTAGTCTACCTGTATTTCCAGGTTAATCCCTTCTCTAAGCAGCTACACACACATACACACACACACACACACACACACACACACACACACTTTTTCTAGATATTCCTTACTTCAGACAACACCCAAAACTAACCATCACAGAGAGTAGACAGTAGGAAAGAGTATGTTTCAACATTGTATTCCCTATGTTATATTAAAATTGTATTCTAGACTGACTTAGAACAAGACTACTGGGAGTTGATTTTACACTTTTAAAAAAAGACTCAGGCTTCCTTATAATCTATTTTCTTGACACTCAAAAGAACAATAAACAAGGAAAGAAAGGTAAGATTAATATCTGATTCTTTTTTTTTTTTTGGAGAGGTTTTTTCGCTATAGAGCGTGTGCACTCGCCAGACAGAGAGAGACATAGAGACAGAAAGCGAGAAATCACCCCCCAGGGGGGATGGTCACGTCGCAATCCCTTCTCCTCCATTCTCCTCTCGGGATCTTGGGCACGCACGCACACACGCCTGGCGTGAGTTTTAAGCCACTGGGTCTGGAACGTGAACCGTGGTCAACTACGTGGGAATCCAGCAACATAGCCATTACGCTAACTGCTGGTTCCCAATATCTGATATTTTTTAATGATTATTTATTTAATTCCATCTGTTATTATTATTTATTTTTAATTTGACCAGACAGAGAGAGAGAGGCAAATGGAGAGTGAGAAAGCAAGCCATCAGGTCCAGAACTCCAATCATGGTTGGCCATGTGGGAATTCAGCACCTTTAACCACCACACCAGCTGCTGACCCTGATAGCCAATGATTTTAATAAAGAAACTTCTATTGTAAAACCAAGATTGCCCCTGATGCTAATTTGCTATGGATTAACATAATCTATTGAATGGAATCTTCAACACTACATGCACAAGTAGAAAATCATAGCAGGAGATTCTCAGCCAATGTGTCTTTCAATCTTTTCCTGCTACTGAAAGGTAAAAATACTCCAGAACACAAATATGAAACTAAGTGGGGTTCTGGGCCCTAATACGTTCTGTGTAGATAAAAATTGGTGTTGTTGAGTATCTCTCAGATCATCTAGAAAGAATTAAGTCTATCACCATCAGTAATACCACCCGCTCTCATGTGTACTCAACACTGACATTAGTAAAAGCAATTTTACCAGCACTGACTTTGTTCCAGTCCAGGCGCCAGGCCCTAACTGGAAAAAAAAAGAAAAAGAAAGAAAGGAAGTGATTACCAAGCTTTTTTAGGGAACATTCCATTTTAGTTCTTTCTCTTGCTCCTGAATGTGAAAAGCCAAAGAATAATCCAAGATGTAGAAGAGGAGGAATATTTCCCTTACAAATGAAGAGAAAAGGTGCATGAGAATCAGAGTTACTGAGGCAGGCTACAGACAAGGTGCCGTATCAATACTCCCTAGAATTTCTCCTTTTCCTAAAACTGTATTTTTCAAAATCATACCTTCTTGAGAATTTTTGCTCTATTTTCTACTTGCTTACAAGGATAGAAGTTGTGGTAGATAAAGTTCATTTTAATTTCTCACTATGCTTGCAAAAATAATGTTCTAAGTCATTTTGTGGTATTTGGACTAGAAATTTATCAGAGGGGGAAAAAAAAGAAAGGGAACGGAATTATTAAAGGCATTTATTTCTACATACCACCTACATATTCAATTAATATTGACATTCAAAAAACAGCTTTAAGCACACTTTCTAAATGGCATATATATATATATATATATGTATATATATATATTCTCAAATATACATAAATAGCTTTAAATATTTTATAGAATTTCACAAATGCAACACAGAAACTATAATTTCAAAACTTAGGGGCACTTCTCAACACAGACTTTTTAAAAATTAACAATAAATTGCAGTTCTATGATTTTGAGGACTGAATGCAGCTGGTCAAAAATTCAGTACACTCTTATTCATAATAAATAATTTCTGCCCAATCTATCAAATATGTTATCTGCTGCAAAACTCAAAAATTATGATTTGCTTGCATTGGTAACATTTACTAATATAATAGGACTCTGTCTCTCTAGAGAGCACTTTCACCTATAGCAAAAATCTCTCTCTTAAAAAAAAAGAAAGGTCTGTTTCATTATTCTAAAACAACTGTCATTTAAAATTAGATAGTAAAAATTTCAAACCAACCAATTAGAAAATGAGCAAAAGACAGAATTTTAACCAAAAACACAGAGAGAAAAAAAAAACACATAAAAATGTTCATAATCATTATCTATTAGTAAAATACAAAATAAAAACATTTTGGGTGAGGATGTAAAATGTACAACTTTGGAAAATTGTTTGGCAATTTAATATAAAACTATTAACATGTATGATTCAACAACTGAAATCCTGTGCATTTTATTTATAGTAAAACACTGCAGAAAATAAGCTTCCATAGGTGAATGATTAAACAAACTATGATATATCCTATATCCATCCAATGGAATACTACTCAGTAATACAAAGAAACAAACTATTGAATAGTTATATATGCAACAATTTAAACAAATTTCAGAGAAACTAAAACAAAGCCAACCTCAAAAGGTTACATATTTCACTTTTATAACATCTTTGAAATGACAATATAAAGTATCTAAAAATTGACAGTTTTTTTTTTAGACTAATAGAACAGACTTTTGTTTCATTTTGTTTTTAGAGACATTTTTGCTATAAGGCACATGCACTCACTGGTGAGACAGACAGAAAGAGAGAAATCATCAACCAGGGGAATGGCCATGCCACAGTTCCTTCTCCTCCATTATCAGAGATATTGGGCACACATGCACATGCGCCCAGTGTAAGTTTTAAGTCACTATGTCCAGGATTTGAATTACGGTCAACTACGTGACAGTTCAGTGACATAACCATTATATCATCTGCTGGTTCCCTAAAACAGAATCTTGATTACTAGGAAATAGTGATAACAGATGTGAAGGAAGCATAAAAAGATTAGCACAAAAGAGTTCTTTGTGGGGATGAAATATTTCTGTATTGTGATTATATGAATCTATACATGTAATAAAATTATGAAGCACTATATGCACATACACATACACATACAAATATGAGTACACTTAAAGAACAGATAAAATATGAATAAGGTCTGTAGTCTAGTTAACAGGATTATACCAAAGTAAATTTACTTGTTTTGAGATCATATTTTGGTCATGTGGGATATAAGCATGGGGGAAGCTGGGCGAAGGATACATGGTCCTCTCTTTACTGTTTGGGCAACTTCCTGTGAGTCTATAATTGTTTCAAAACAAAAAGCTTAGAAAATATAAAAGTTTAAAAAAATTGAATATTTTCAGTTAAACACTGATAAAAATGTTTAATCAAATTTTTACATTTATGTAAATTTTCAAATTGAATATATCAAATAATTTCAGACAACAGAAAGCACAAAAATATAACTATCCCTCCATTCCCCTCAGATCTACTCCCAAGTCAAAAAACAAAAGCAAACAAACAAAAATAGAGACTAGTAAGAAAAAAAAAAAAAAAAAAAACATGGGACTAGACGGTGGTACAACAGTAATACCACATTCTGTGAGGCTGACACACATGGGAAGGCTCCAAGTTTGCACCTAGAGATCTTGATCGTGTTAAGGATGCATGTGCCCATGCTCTGGGGCTGGCTATAGCTGGAAGCTGCATGGCATCAAGACCCTGTTGGAAGTGCACATCTATATATCTAGCTCTCCCTCCTCACTATCTCTTTCACTCATAGAAGAAAGAAAAACCTGAAAAAATTCTTTTAAAGAAAGATAAAGCATTCTACCATTGAGAGAGGGATAAGAACATGAAGAGAGAACCTTTGAGACATGCAATGCATAGGGAAAGCCTATGGTTGAGAATTAAGCAGGAACACTGAGGAAAACCCTCCCATAATTCAATTCCTTACCCTCAAATATAATCTAACAGTAGAGCACTAACCAGAACTTGGTGGTAAAACAAAACAATAACAATAAAAAACTAGCTTCACTACCAACAAGATTCATTCAAAACCTAAAGGTGTAGGGGGGAAAAAAAAGATGATTGCCCATTTCTAGGCATCAGTAATATTTATCTCAACCTCTTCTTGCCTATGCATGATGCTTGTCTGTGAGATACACATGCACAAAGAAATGTCAAGATATAAAACAATCAACAATGAACAAAATTAGATTTAGATAAAGCCCAAATCTTGGTATTATCAGGCAGGAAATTTTGAATAAGTATGTATAAAAGCATTAAAGAAAAAAAGTGGACATTTTTCAAGGACACATGGAGAATTTTAAAAAATGATTAATATAAGAAAGAATCGTATAGCATTGCTCAGGGAGAAAAAACAGATGCAGTGTAGCAAAGATGAAGAATTACTTCATTAGGCTTATGCTATATTCAACACAGTTGAAGAAAATATTGAATTTCAAGGTAGGTCAATAAGAGGAACTCAAAGTCACAAAGAGGA
>NW_006159750.1:39133-40453 GCF_000334495.1 Tupaia belangeri chinensis
AGTGAGAAACATCAAGTACAGAGAATCCTACACAATGAGACAATATCAAGCAATTTTACATATGTGTAACTGACACTAGAGAGAGAAGAGACACAATATATTTTTTAATATTTTAAAAATATATTAAGAGATAATGGTTGAAATTTTAAATAGTGTAACAATTAGATGACAGAGAATAGCAAGCATTAGAGAGAAAAAAAATACTCGATTAAATATATTAAAAGTGCTGAAGGCCAAGGAATTAAAAGAAGACAATTAGAAATAAAATCATGTACAGAGGAACAGTTATAAGAAATACTATAGAAACTTCTTAGAAACTATGTGATCTTACTTGAGCACAGGTATATTTTCAGCAAAGCAAATGGAAACTATAGAAAAGTTTTCAATGGAAATGCTAGAAAGAAAAGTCATAATATCAGAGATGAAAAATTTCTTGCTGGCCTCAAAAGTATACTTAACTCAGTTGAGGAAAGAAAATTATGCTTACTTCCCAGTATGTTTCTTAGAAGTATTACAGCATCATTATATAAATCTCTGTATTTTATTTATTCCCCATATTTTTATTCTTATAATAATATCTGATAATATTGAGGTTGATTTTTTAAAAAAAGAATGAAAAGTCAGAGACCTAGAAATAATATTTTTAATACATATACATGTATCTTACAACTTAATAAGAAGGCAAATAAGTCTCCATCCTATGGCAGAAATTGAAATTTTGGATGGTATAAAAGCATGGAGAGCAACTGTGGATATTAGAGACAGTGTGGGAGGAGGGTGGGAAGTGGCAGAGGGTGAGAGGGAGGGAAGCAAGAGGGGAAAAAAGCAAAATTTAATAAATAACTAAATAACTAAATAAATCATAAAAATTAAATTTAAAAAAGTAACTAAATATGTGACCATTCACAAAAGAACATCTATAAAGTATTAGTAAGTACAACAAAAGATGCTCAATTATATCATCAGAGAAATGCAAATTTTTTAAAGGCACAAGGATGTTATCACTGCACATTGACCAAAAGGGATTGAATTAAAAGCACTTATAATACAAAGTATTTGGAAGTATGTAGAGTAATTGAAACTCTCATACATTTTTTCCCATTTTTTTTATTTACATTCATTCACTGTACATCATTATAGCATATAGAATGAGATTTTTCCATTCAGAATACACTGTATATTGGCTCAATCAAGCACATCAACATATGTGTTATTGTCAACAAATAATTTTCCATTTCTTGTTTCCTGTATATTTTGCCTTTTTTCCCATCCTTGGTTCCCTATCTCACCCTCTGCCATCTCCCACCCTCCTCCCACACT
>NW_006159750.1:40649-46271 GCF_000334495.1 Tupaia belangeri chinensis
TGCCCCATTTCACTCTCTTATTACACTATCTCTGCTGTCTACAGTTATCTTCAATTCCTTTTCCCCCACCATTTCGTTGATCACACAATATCATAAGTAATCTAACTACTTACAATAGCAACTTCAGCTGATGGTTTCAAAAAAAGCAGTTTTGAACTGGTAAGGATATTTCCTTGAAACTTAAGGCCTAGAAACTGGTTAGTATTCTGTTCAAATAGTAGGTACATGAATCCATTGACAGCTCAAGACAGGACAAAAGTCCTTAAAACCGGACAACAAAGCTTAGAAGAAAAGCAGCAATATTTTAGTCAAGTCATAGAATGCTGTTTCATCAGTTCAGTCTCATGTACTTAATTTTCTTCTGTTTCTGTTGAGGTTCGATCTTCCAATTTGGACTCTGAGATATAATACTCAACTCCAGACTTTGTCCCTACAATTAAGTTGCCCATTTTCTTAGTTTCTGAACTCTTATTTCTGTGTGTCTGCATTTAATTTTACTGACATAGCACTCCCTTAAGAACTTCTTGGAGATCTGGTCTGGTGCTGGTAAATTCTTTCAGGTTTTGTTTATCTAGGAATGTTCGTGTCTTTTCTTCCCAAATGAACAATAATTTTGCTGGGTACAGAATTCTCAGTTGAAATTGCTTTTCCCTTAATACTTTGAATATATTTTCCCATTCTTTCCGCACTCTCATTGTTTCCGATGAGAGGTCTGCCGTTAGTCTGATGGGATACCCTTTGTAGGTAACTTGCCGTTTTTCTCTTGCCAGTCTTAGTATCTTGTCTTTGTCTGTGGTTTTGGTCAATCTGGCTATAATGTGTCTTGGAGAAGATCTTCTAGGGTTGGTTCTATTTGGGGGTCCTCTGTAATTCTTGGGACTGGATCTTTGAGTGCCTCTCCAGGTTTGGAAAGTTTTCTTGCAGGATTTCATGGAATAGATTATCAATGCCCTTTTAAGTTTCTTCACCTTCTGGGATGCCTATTATCTGGATGTTCAGACATTTAATTGTATCTAGTATTTCTCGTATATTATTCTCAAATTTCTGGGCCATTTTCTCAGTCTTTGTGGTGGATTTTTCTAGGCCAGCAATTTTCTCTTCTACATCTGAGATTCTATTTTCTGTATGATCTAGTCTGCTTTTAATACTTCCAAGGGAAATTTTGACTTCTTGTATTATAGCCTTCATCTCTAACAGTTCCATCTGATTCTTTTGTAAAGTGTGAAATTCCTCTTTTAGATCTTGCATGAATTTCCTCACCGCCTGGAACTCTTCAACTCCTTTCTCCTTCCTCTTCAGCAGTTCCTTGTCTCTCTTCCATCTCTGTAAGCTTTGCCATTATGAATGTTCTGAATTCTTTATCAGACATTTCCATGATTGCCACTGAACTATGTGTGGATGAAGAGGAGTTACCCTTTTCCTTTGGAGGAGAGGTATTTTCCTACTTCCCCATATTTCTTGTGGTCCTGCAGCCATTTCTAGTCAGCTGGTGGATGGTCGGTTTCTTCCCAAACTTGGAAGTTCAATCACGCGAGTTTTGTATGCTGGAGGCTGAATTATCAGTGGGACCTCTTCATTTCTCCATTTCCCCCAAAATGGCTAGATCGCAGGAGCCATGAAGCTGTCTCTTGCAGAAGGCCTGTTCTGTTCCCTTCCGCCTCTCCATGCGAGTTTTGTATGCTGGAGGCCGAATTATCAGTGGGACCTCTTCATTTCTCCTTTTCCCCAAAAATGGCTAGATCGCAGGAGCCATGGAGCTGTCTCGAAACTCTCATACATTTTTGGTGAGAATGCAAAATAATAAAACCAACTTTGTAAAACTAATGGGAGTTTGTCTTAGAGTTATACACAAATTTAAAACCTGACCATCAGTATTGCTCCTAGTTATTTACCCCAAAGTAGTAAAATTATATACCTCACAAAGACTTTCTCATGACTATTTATTGCCATGTTATTCTTTACAGTCCATCAGTGAAGTCAACCTGAATGTCCATCAAGAGAATAATAAATAATGTATATCTATAAAGTGAAATACTAGTTAGCAATAAAAAGGAAGTATGGATATATGCAACAATGTGCCAATGAACAGCAACCTTCTTAGAAAGATTTCCTGGTCCTCATCTGCACTCTTACTACACCTTTTCTTTTTAAAAATCATATAGATAATGTGAGAATGCTCACAGAGAAGCCATGGCATGAGAAGACTCATGTTATAATTGTCTGATACATAAAAATTTCACTATGAGAAGAATGTCCATGTACCATCAAGCCAGGGGTGAAATATGGAGGGGCTGAGTAACAGGCGTGATTTCATTTTCTTAGTATTCATGTACTTGCATGCATGTGCACACTCAATAAATGAGTCCATTTCACTTTTCTAGGTACCTAGTAATAAAACAAGTTTAATTCAAGGGAAGCATGCTAGTATGTTTTAGAAGAAACTGTTCATAAAATATTGAATACATCCTAGAAGTCATTCTACCAATAGAAGGAGACACACCAGTCAGAGCACAGATTGAGTCACTGGGTATAGTGGAAATGAGAATTAATAAACAATTAGATTTAATATTATGAAAGGCCTCATATACCAAATAGAGGACTTTGAATTTAATACAGTGCTAGAAATTCCCACATTGTTCTATCTAATTATTCCTAATAGCAGAGAAAATCAAATAAATACACTTCTGGATTCTGGAAATACTATTGAACCTACCCACTCATTGTCAAAACTATTCTGAAGCTTATATGTTGTCTTTAAAATTTAGGAGAACTTTGTGTGCCAATAATTAATACAAGACATTCTTATTATTTATTCATGTGCCAAATTTCTCCCTAAATATTCCTGTGATACTGACACTGTAATAGCATGCTGCTTTTAGGCTATGGATTTCCAGCATGTTAGTGTACCTCCTGAAGTATGCACACCACTGTTTCAAATGATATAAGTAATATGTGGCATTTTCTGCATTCTTCAACAGAAGTGAAAATGCATATTTAGAAAGACCTACATGAAAGATAATACCTGTACTTCATTTTTTGGCAAAGAACTCCCATATTTGACCCTTATATTAACCTATGGTGGTATGATATAGAAAGTATATTCATGTTCATTTAAAAATAAATAAGAAAATGAAGACATAAAGAATTTACATTGCACAGTTAGTGTCAGAGCCAAGAAGAGAAACTTATTTTTTGACTCTTAATTCAATGCCAATTCTCGAATTCCTATTCCCCCTAAGCAGAATATAGTATAAAACTAATTTATCGTAGATCACATTTAAGAGAATTTAGTTGTACCCATACTGAAAAACAGATAGCTTTATAGATTATCCTAACATACACACTAAGGATAGTATTATGTTAAGTTTCCTATTTTAGTAAATTAGCACATATCAAATATGCTACATGATATCTGTCACTGATGTGTTTTCTTTAGGGTTGAAATGTTACCATTTGTACTTGGAATGAAACTGTCTTGCTCAAATTTACTAAGGAGAAAAAAAGGAAAGGAAAGGAAAAATAATGCCCATTCCAAACTTTATTGGAAGTAGTTTAATGTATTAGAAAGATACTTTTTACACACCTTCTGGAGTTCTCACTGCTATTTCCTTACTCTTTGGATTTCAGTTACCAACTATTCTGAAGAAACAACTAGAAATGAATAAGGATTCAGGTGTTTTTGTGCTCTAAGAGATTACACTCAAGTTGGCTTTGTGAGAAGCTATATTCCTTTAGATGCACTCACTAAATACTATGCACATTGCCATAGATTTCTGGCCCATTCAGAAGGTCTACCTACCTTCAGCTATTAAGAAGGAATTCTTTTAAAAAAAAATATTGTTTTTAAACACACTTATCTCTTTGACTAGAGCCAGAAGCTTTGAAGGTAGCTGTTGATAAATCTGTACCTGAAGGGCAACCTGAACATTTGACTGAATTTTCCACTTGGACTACCTCAAAAGCATTATCATTTTTGTCTCTGGTTCCAATGAGGACAGCCTTCCTGGAGTACTGTGAATTGGATTCCCTTGGCCTACTAGGCACAGAAAATCTGCCAAATTAGATCCAGATTCCAGGACTCCTAATTTATAAAAGAACACAGTGGTATACTGGATATCTTTGACCTTCTTTTATACCCACAGATAGCAAAAGTTGCTTGTTTTCCTTTGATCTTATTAGCAAAATTTACTTTAGAAAAAAGAAGAAAAAACAAAACAAAACAAAACAGAAAAAGAGTAGAGATGATACGAAGAGAATGAGATAAGGTGGTTAACTTTGAAAGCAGCTCCCAAAAGAATAAACGGGAATTTTGGCTTAGAAGTCTTTTATAGAAATAGCATGTTTGTGTTTTGTCTATTCGTTTTCTCTTGATAACCAGGTTGAGTGAAATTAGGAGGGTTAGAATTTAATCATTTATAAATGTCAATTTATTTTTCACATATTTCTAGCATATGTAATTTCAGTGATAAAAACCTACTCAACATGTTTAACTTCTTTATATAATGATACCTCAAAAAGTTCATGGAAAAATGGAATTAAAGTATGAGTTTATTTTTGTACAAAGTATTTTTGAAATCCATGCATGGTTTATTTCATAATATGCACTTCCATGAACTTTTGAAGAACCTTTATATGTTAGGGATAGCATTCACAGCTTCTGTGAATAAAACTCATGGTAACAAGTCAAAGAGAGTATGTGTTGACTGTACCTTAGAAACGTACTTTGAAAAGTATATAGATGGGGCTGGCAGGTGGCGTGGTGGTTAAAGGCACTGGACTCTCACATGGGTGTCTGCGGTTCTAATCCTGGACCTGGTGGTTTGCTTTCTTGCTTTCTCTCTCTTTCTTGCTCTCTTGCTCTGTTCCTCTCTGGTCAAAATTAAAATACAAACATACATACATACATACATAAAGTTAAATTTAAAGTAAAAAAGAAAAAGAAAGTGAGTAGATAATTGTCAGGCTAAATCATGATTTAAAATACTAGTTTAGTAGTTTGCAAACTTTTCTGAACACTGGAATTACCTGAGATCCTCAAAACTACTGACACCTGACACCCACTTATAGACATACATATCAAATTAATATGGCATGTAATCTGAGAACTGAGATTTTAAAGGCTCTACAGCCAGATGGCCAGTCTAGTAGGATCCAAACTACACAAAATATCTGAAATCTTAAGTTAAAGTCAATCTCCTTAGCCATCTGTAGAAAGATGAATCTGAACCCCTACCTCTCACCTTTGACAAAAATCAAGTCAAGGTGGATCATGGATCTAAATCTAAGACCCCAAACTATTAAACTCCTTCTAGAAAACACTGGGGAAACTCTGGGAGACATTGGGGTTGGGAAAGACTTCTTACATAAGACCCCCAAAGCACAGTCGATAATCCCCAAGATATACAAGTGGGATTACATCAGACTAGGAAGTTTCTGCATGGCAAAAGACACAGTAATTAGTGTGAATCAACGGCCCTCAGAATAGGAAAATATTTTCATAAATTATGCATCAGATAAGGGACTGATAACCAGAATACACAAAGAACTAAAGAAGTTGTTTGGAAAAAAGATGATCAACCCTATTAAAAGATGGAAGAAGGATTTGAAAAAAAAAAAAAAAAA
>NW_006159750.1:46633-55274 GCF_000334495.1 Tupaia belangeri chinensis
CTGCTGAGTAAAGCAAGCCAGGCTATGAAGGAGAGACACTGTATGTCCCCATTTAATATATACCAAGTGTCCGCATTCCATAACTGAAGCTGACGGGCTAAAGGATCTACAAACACAAGAGATGGGTGTGAATGCCAGATGTGGTGTGTGTGGAGGAGTGGGGCCTGGGAAAAAACATTTGGAGGAGGAATATGGAGACAGCATTGTTGAGACAGGGAGGTAGTATTGTTATATTTTGATCAACTGGACCGGGAAGAAATTTTCACATATTGAAACAATCACCTTGTAAGCTAAAAAATGTGATTGAATGTATTAACAAAATGTAAAAAAATAAAATAAAATAAAATAAAAAGTTAAAGTCAGTCTCTTCTGCTTATTGACTGTAGTGTCTTGAATAAGACAGTTGTCCTCTCCGATTTTTTTTTTTATTTATACAAATGGGATATAGATTAAATCTCTGAAAAAGATTTTCATGGAGATTAAATCTAATACTATAAGTCACTTTACAAATTTCAAGTTGAATGTGAAATGATACATATACGTGATATATGTGTATGTGTACGTGTGAGCATGAATGTATATATACAAATAGAGAGAGAGAAAGGCAGAGAGTATCCCTTCATGCACTGACATGATGCCACAAGTGGAGAATTCTACATCTGACATAATGTGATGGATGTAGTAAAAATGGTACCATATAAAAACACTGTAGAAAATCTTCTTCAGGCTATGTGCATAAGGTATATGTGTAGCAAATAAAATAATGTTCAGACTTGGGTTCCATCTCCAGATATCTCATTATTTATACACAAATATCTAAGAAAATTCAATATCTGAAGCACTTATTTTCCCAAGCATTTAGATAAGGGATACCCAATCTGTATCTCTCTCTCTCTCTTCTCTCTCTCTCTCTCTCTCTCTCTCTCTCTCTCCATAATCTTCTTTGTGTGTGTGTGTGTAAGTATGTGTGTGTGTGTGTATTTTTAGACCACACATGGTACTATAGTTTGAAGTACCCTTCTTACTGAAGGAGATGCTTAATCATTGCAGGAGTGTGTTCCTGATAAAAAGAATGAGTTCACTGAATCTGCTCTTTCTGTCTTGCATGCTTTCTCACCATATGATCCCTTATGCTATGGGATTACCCTCAGCAGATGCTGGTATCATGCTCTTAGACTTACCAGACTCCAGAACTATGAGAAATAAATTTATTTTCTTCATAAATTTCCAAGTCTGTAGTATTCTACAATAGCAGCAGCAAGTAGACTGAGAAATACGATATTATGAAGTTCAAGTGAGATAATACATGTGAATATGCTTTGCATACCATAAAGGCTTACATAAATGTTAGGTAGGCTATTAATGTTTTGGTGCTCTGCAGAAATTCCATGGAAGTATGTGACCAGTGAAAAATGTAGGATTATAATTACCACACTGTGGTTTATTTTCATTTTTATGTTTGCTTTAGGATGCCTATGCTTGCTACAGAGAAAGAGCGAGTGAGCAAAAGAAAGAGACAAAAAGTAAGAAATCATCCTCAGGGGGGATGGCCAACCTAGAATACCATCTCCTCCAATCTCCTTTCTGGATTTTGGGCATGCAATCATGCACCCAGCATGATTTTCATGCCACCAGGTGTGGGACTCAAACCACACAGTCAGTCATGTGGGATCTGTGCCTTAACCTCCATGGTGCTTGCTGTTTCACTGCATTGTGTTTTAAGTTATTCTCTACCTTCATCTTTACCTCCAATTTGCTCCAAATATATTAATTTGTCTTGTGATTTGAAGGACAAGAAACCATCTCCAACAAATCATCAGGGAAAAATAATCATAAATGAGAAGCCTTTGACTATAAGTTTTTTCCTTATCCTCACTAGGAAAATACACCACAGTTAAATTCCGGTGGCTCTTAAAACTGGCCACATGAGTAGGTGGTATAATCTGAGAAATACTAACAAGACCCACCAGCCAAATATCTTTCCTTAGGGATATTCTGGGAATTTTCATCCTCAGAGACAAAATAGAAAAAGTCCTTTGAAAATGCATAGAGGTGTTAGTATATAATTGATTCATGTAACAGTTTGATTAGAAAAATGAATAAAATAGCTTGATACACTTTCAAGGGAAAAAATTAAGTGGTTACACTCACAGTTTTTTATTACCAGACAAAAATCATTCTGTCCGGGAAACCAGCAGTTAGCGTAATGGCTATGTCGCTGGACTCCCACGTAGTCGACCGCGGTTCGTGTCCTGGACCCGGTGGCTTAAAACTCACGCCGGGCGCGTGTGCGTGCGTGCCCAAGATCCCGAGAGGAGAATGGAGGAGAAGGGATTGCGGCGTGACCATGCCCCCTGGGGGGTGATTTCTCGCTTTCTGTCTCTATGTCTCTCTCTGTCTTTCTGGCGAGCGCCCGCGCCCTACAGTGAAAATCTCTCAAAAAAAAAAAAATCATTCTGTCCAAATTATCAGCCATCTTATCTGAAATTAAATAGGACATATAATATAGGCTATTGTGTCTTTATTACACAATTTCTACTACCTTGTCCGTATATTTCTAGGTGCCCGCATTTGGTTAAACACAATAGAACCTACAATGACCTCCAGAGAGATTCTTTTGTGTTCTTAGAAAATGCTATTGAAATTTGAGAGCTCCTTGCTTTTATCAGTTAGAGAAAGTAAAAAAAAAGGAAAAGAAAAAAAAAGATTTTTTAACCCAACCCAAAAAGGACACATAAAGCAAATAGAAAGCCATCAATCATTATGTATACATTTGTAATATAATTCCAAAATGAGGAAGAGATTTTGAAGAGCACTAATTTGATGTTATAAGAATATCTTTTAAAATATTTCTCACACTTGTGGAACCTTTTTGATCTTACATCTTGACCTTTACCCAAAGTACTTGTCTGTGAAACTCCCAGAAAAGAATCACGTTAGTCCAATTTAAATACTAGAGTATTTTTTTCTTTCTACATAAAGATACATCTAATCATCTCTTCCTGGAGACTGCCTCCTGTACTTTTTTTCCTTTTTTTAAGTTTATTTGTCTATCTCTACGTGAGAAGACAGGCACTCCAGACATGGTCCTCATGCCACAATCTACTCCCAGTTGCAGCTGGTCTACACAGTGTGTCTGGCATGTTCAGGTAGGTCCTGGGACACAAACCCAGAGCTTTTCTCATGTGTGTCCAGTTGTATTGCCATTACACCACCACTGGCCCTCTTCCTGTACTTCCTGACCTCCTCAACACCTACATTTTTTGTAACTTCATTGCCACCTTGACTAAGAGTATTGTAACTTCGCTGCCACCTTGGCTAAGAGTATTTACAGTCCACCATCAACTCCGAAGTTTACCCCAAAATCTAGTATTCCTCTAAGCAGTAGGACTCTGCGACATGTGCTATCTAATATTACTAGAGAGATAAAACAAATGGCCCCTCTTTTCGTAATTCAGGAAGCAGTATATATTTACTTAAATGTTCTGTTCTTCAGCTTTTAAAGACGTAGTACAGGGGCCAGCAGGTGGCGTGGTGATTAAGAGCACTGTATTCCCACATGGCCAACCATGGTTTGAGTCCCAGTCTGTCAGCTTGCTTTCTCACTTTCCCTCTCTCTCGATCTTGCTCTGTCCTTCTTTGGTCAAATTAAAATAAATAAATAAAGTTAATAAAGATAATTATTTAAAAAAAAAAGATGTAGTGCAAATTGCTCTTCCACAAGACCGATATGATAAAGTAAATTCAGTGATGTTCCAAATGTTTCTGGTTGATTGGACCCTACAGGGATTCACAATAAGAAAATCATACTTTAGTCTAACAGGATTGTGAAGAAGTCTTCTTCTTTAGCAGATAACTGTTTTCCTTTGAGAAAAAGTTTTGGTTTGTTATTAGAACTTGGACAAGACTGAATGACTGACCATGGAATAAGTGATCACATGATTTGAACTGTCCATCAAAATGAGGTGTTCCACAATGAACCAAAACCTAAATTTAGGCATGCCTAAAACCTCTTTTTCATAAAGTAAAAAATAGGTATACAGAAGATAGGGAGCATAAAGCATCATGTATCCAGACCCCCAAATGATTTTTTTAAATCTCCACAGATTAATATTTACATTTTTGCTATAAAAATTACCCACTTATGTATAGAAATTAATGATTCTTAGAATATTTACACAGTTATTTAGCTATCATGATTTTGTACATAAGTTGAAATTAGAGGAAAGTTTGGTCTTAACGATAAAAAAAAAAAAAAAAACAACCGTGTTTAAGTGCTACATTCTAGTTTATAAAGGTGGTCCCAAATGAGGTGCGGTTTCACAATCCTGAAATCACACACAATACATATATACTGGAATTGGATGACTCCAGTAAAATGATACTATTAGTCAAGTTTCTGAGTAGCAGATAACAGATAAGAAGAGGAGGAGACTAAAGTGGTAATGGAATAGAGTGGAGGTATCGGTATGAGCTCATAGTTAATAGAGATCTTTATGGTTGCATATAAATGTATTGATATGAAAATATACAAATATCTTCTAAATATCTCCTGTCAGAGAGAGTGCATAGAAGTAATGACAGTCTAGTTACAATGAGTACACTTAATACACCTATCTTAGGTTATAATATCATTCTCCACTAGAAGAAACCCAGGATCCTTGGGGAAAACTCTAGAACAGGAAGATGAAATATACGAGATGAACTCAGAGGATCAGGTAGTGCCAAAAAGAAAAAAAAAATGTTTAAAAAGACAAAATATCACAATGATAAGGGCTCTGACAAAGGCATACAGAAACCAACTGAAGAATGTTGAAAAGACAAAACTTGAAATATTTGAGCAACAAAATTTTTACCCAAAGTAAAAAATAGATATTTTTTGAGCCCATACTGACATAAACAATTGATTAACAAATAAACAAATAAAAAGTACGAGACAAGTATCTGCTGGAGAATTACAAATAATTACTTTAAATACTCTTTCCTTATGTAGGAGGCACATAATCTCCACTCATTAAGTGCGGGCTGTACATAGTAACTGTTTCCAAAGACTATATTATGGAAAGATATAAGAAAATGAGTAACTTCTTTCTTTGTATCCTAAATTATCATATACATTTAATTACTATACATCATTTAGCTTGTAAATTGATATGAATACACTTCACACCAGTCCAATTGAGGATACAAAACACATTATCATGAATAGATAATAATCCATTTCCATATCCCATAAATGTCTTACTTCGCTATTTTTCTCCTTAATTTCTTTCCTTAAACTCTCCCCCTTTCTCCCACCCTCTTCTCACATTGTCTCCAGTAAACTTAACTATTTCAAAGCTTCTAGTTCTTCTAATCTTTCAGTTTCCACTATAGAGTGCGGAGTCAGTATATGTTAAATGGAAACATACAATATCTCTCTTTCATAGCCTGGCTTGCTTCACTCAGCAGTAAATCTTCCATATTGTCCACTTTCTATGAAATGCCAGGATCTTGTTTTTTTATGGTTGAGTAGTATTCCATAAAGTATATGTACCATACTTTTTCAGTCCATTCATCTGTTTGTGGACATTGGGGTTGGTTCCATGTCTTAGCAATTGTGAATAATGCTGCAATAAACAAAGATGTGCAAGCACTTTTCTGACTGAGTATTCCCTAATACCTTGGGAATATAGCCAGATGTGGAATTGCTAGATCATATAGTAGTTCTAGCTGTAGGTTTTTGAGGAACCTCCATACTGTTCTCCAAAGTGTCTGGACCAATTTACATTCCCCTCAGCAGTGTAGGAGAGTTCCCCTTTCACCACATACCTGCCAGCACTTAATATATATATATATATTTTAATCTTCGCCATTATGAGTGGGCTTGGGTGTCATCTCATTGTGGTTTTGATCTGCATTTCCCTTATGATGAGGGATGTTGAGCATTTTTTCATATGTATTTTAGTCATTCATATGTCTCCCTTAGAAAATTGTTTGTTCAGCTCATTTTCTCATATTTTATTTTTTAAATGATTATATATTTTGTTTTATTTATTATTTTTATTATTAATTATTATTTAACTTGATCACAGAGAGAAAGAGAGAGAAAAAGTGAAAAAGCAAGCCACAAGGTCTAGGACGTGAACTACAGTCAGCTATGTGGCAGTCCAACACCTTTAACCACTGCACAATGTGCCAGCCCCCATTTTCCTATCTTTTATGGTTTAATAATTTTTTATTATTTATTTTATTGGGTTAGTAATTTTCAGGTAAGCCACTTTAGTCCCCTGGGTATTCTGGTTATCAGCCCTTTATTTGAAGCATAATTTACAAAAAAATATTCTCCCATTCTTAGGGTTGTCGATTCACACTAATCACTCTGTCTTTTGCTGTGCAGAAACTTCTTAATCTGATGGAATCCCACTTGTTTATTTTTGTGATTATTGCCTGTGCTTTACTAGTCTTACTGAAGAAGACTTTGCCTACCACAATATCTCCCAGAGTTTCCCCAGTGTTTTTCATCAGTTGCCATTTTGATCATATTAATTCTTCCAATCCAGGAACAGGGAATGTCCTTCCACTCTTTGTGTCATTTTCTATTTCTTTTTTAAGCTTTTCATTGTTTTTCTTGTGGAGGTCTTTGATTTTTTTGGTTAAATTTATTCCTAGGTATCTTATACTTTTTGTGGCTATGGTAAATTGGATTACTTTCTTCAGTTCTACCTCTGTCTGATTGTTGTTTGTATACAGAAATGCTACAGATTTCTGAATGTTGATTTTGTATCCTGCCACTTTAATGTATTAATTTATTATTTCAAGAAGGTTTTTCATGGATGCCTTTGGGTTTTCTATGTATACAGTTATGTCAGCTGCAAATAGAGGTAATTTCAACTCTTCTTTCCCAAACCTATGTTAATGTTCCATTTTATTCTCTCTTCTGATGGCATTGACTAAGACTTCTAGCACTATTTTGACAAGGAGTGGAGAAAGTGGACAGCCTTGTCTTGTACCAGTTTTTAGTGGAAAAGTTTTCAGCTTTACCCCATTCAGTATAATGTTAACTATTCCCCATTCAGTATAATGTTAACTATAGGTTTTTCATAGATAGCATTTATTATGCTGAAAAACAGACCTTTCTAGGCAATTTTGCTGAGAGTCTCAATCATGAAGGCATGTTGTATTTTGTCAAATGCTTTTTCTGCATCAATTGAAACATTCATATGGTTTTTATCTTTCTTTCTATTAATCTGGTGTATTACATTCATGGTTTTTGCATATGTTGAAACAAAGTCTACCTGGTTGTGTTGGATATGATTTGCCAGTATCTCATTGAGAATTTTTGCAACTATATTCATCAGAGATATTAGTCTGCAGTTTTCCTTTCTTGTCATGTCCTTATCTGTTTTGTTAATGAGGGTGATGAAGGCATCGTAAAGTGAATTAGGGAGGGTTGCTTCCTTTTGGATCTTTAAATAAATTGAATAGAATAGGAGTTAAATCTTCTTTAAAAGTTTTGTAGAATTCAGAAATGATGACATCAGGACCTGGGCTTTTCTTTGTTGGGAAGTTATTTTTTATACTCATTCAATCTCATTGCTTGTTATAGGTCTATTCAGGCTTTCAATGTACTCTTGAATCAATCTTGGTAGATTATGTGTCCATAAATTTGTCCATCTCATCCAGGTTTTCTTGTTTGTTAACATATAGTCACTCATCGTATCTTCTAATTATATTGTACTTCTATTATGTCTGTTGCAATATTGCCTGTTTCATCATGAATTTGATTTTTCTGGTTTCTTTCTCTCTTCTTAATTAGTCTAGTTAATGGTGTGCAAATATTGTTTATCTTTCCAAAGAACCAGCTTTTGCTCTTATTTATTTCCTGTACAGTTCATTTATTTTTTATTTCATTTATTTCTGCTAGAATCATTATTTCTTTTCTCTTGGCAGCTTTTTGATTGTTTTGCTGTTGTTTTTCCGACTCCCTGAGGCATGTGTTAGGATGACTATTTGCCACCTTTCTATCTTTTTCTTATGTGTAATAATTGCTATGAACTTCCCTCGTATGACTACTTTTGCAGTGTCCCATAGATTATGAAAACTCGTGAATTCATTATCACTTGTTTCCATAAATCTTTTGGTTTAAGTCTTAATCTTTCTAGTAGTTGTGAAGTCATTCAGACATAGGTTGTTTAGTTGCCATGAGTTTGCATATTTTCAAGGGTTTTTACTGAAATTGAGAGAGGTTGGATATAGTTTCTATGCCTTTTAATCTCTAAAGCATGGTTTGTGTCCTATCATGTGGTCAATCTTCAAAAGAATACCATTCAGAGGTGAGAAAAATGTATATTTTGTGGTTTTGGGGTAGAAAGTTCTGTAGATGTTTGTTAAGTTCATTTGATTTATGGTATCGTTTAGGGCCTGTATCTCTTTGCTTATTTTTTGTCTATTTGATTTAAAAGATAATGGGATGTTGAGATCTCCAACAATTAATGTGTTGCAGTCTATCTCTCCTTTTAGATCTAGCCTTTTTTCCTTCATGTATTTGGGTGCTCCTGAGTTGGTGCATAAATATTTATAAGCATTATATCTTCTTGATGAATTAGTGTGTGTGTGTGTGTGTGTGTGTGTGTGTGTATGTATACTCCTACATACTGCC
>NW_006159750.1:56026-65695 GCF_000334495.1 Tupaia belangeri chinensis
GTGTGTGTGTGTGTGTGTGTGTGTGTGTGTGTATGTATACTACTATATAATGCCTTTCTTTGTCTCTTCTTACCATTTTTGTCTTAAATCCTATAATTTTTCTCTTAAATTCTATTTCGTCTGAAATCAGTATCATGACTCTGGCCCTTTTTTAGTTTCTGTTTGCATAGAATACCTTTTTCCAGTCCTTCACTTTTAGCCTTAGAGCTGGTCTAGAGTTGGTAAATTCTTTCACATTTTGTTTATCTGAGAGTGTTTTTATATTTTCTTCTCATTTGAAGGATCATTTTACTTGGTATAATAATCTTGGATTATATCGTTTTTCATTTAACACTTTTAATATATTTTCCCATTCTTTTCTTGCTTACATTGTTTCCAGTAAGAGGTCTGATGTTGGCCTGATGGGATAACCTATGTAAGCAACTTGATATGTCTGTCTTGACAATTTTAGTATCTACTCTTTGCGATTTTGGTGATTTTGGCCAATCTGGCTATGATGTCCCATGGAAAAGATCTTCTTGGGTTGATCCTATTTGGGGTCCTTTGTATTTTGGGGGTTTGGACATTTGAATGCTTCTCTAGAATTCCAGGATTTCATGGAATAGATTATCAATGCCCTTACTTTTTCTTCATGTACTCAGATACCATTTATCCAGATGTTTGGGCATTTAATGGTATCTAGTATTTTTCATATATTATCCTCATTGATTATTTTCTGTCTTTTGGTCCTTTTTTCTAGGTCAGAGGTTTTTCTTCTACATCCAAGATTCAATCTTCTGCATGATCTAATCTGTTTCTAATACTTTTGAGGGAGGTTTTGACTTCCTGTGTTGTTACAGCCTTCATCTCTAACAATTCCATATGACTCTTATTTATGGTGTCTATTTCTTCTTTCAAATCATGGAAGAACTTCCTCCTGGAGCTCATTGTCTCTCTTTTCTCTCACGTTTCCTGGCATTCATTGTTTCTTTTCTCTTGCATCTCATTTAATTTTGTCACTTTGCAAATTCTGAATTGTTTATCTGATATTTCCCTGAGTTCCATTGTACTGTCTATGGATGATAAGGAATTGATCTTTTTCCTTGGGGGAGAGATATTTTCTTGGTTTCTGCTATTTCTTGTGCCTCTGTGCTGGTTTCTGGTCATCTAATAGATTATTCTTTCTAATTTCTTGGAGTTAATTCTGAGCATTCAAAGGCATGTGGGAGGAGGTGATTCACAATCTCCCTCCAGCTCCATTTGCCTGACATTAACCTAGCAACCTGCACTTCTGTTACTGGAACTAGATAATTCAAAGTCTTCCCAGTTTCTAGAGAACAGGTACGCCTGAGGCTAAGCTGCTGTGTTTCAATTGAGAAAGATGGTAGGGATCATGAGCTGCATGCTTCAGAAAACAATGAAGTCTGAGCGTTCAAAGGCATGTGGCAGGAGATGAGCAATGCTCTCTGCAGCTCCATTTCCCTGCTACTCATCATGCAGTGAGGCCCATCCTCACTGGCGCAAATGTCCCAATGGCACTCCAAAAAGAGTAACTTTGAAGTGGGTAAAACTCACAAGCACTAGCTCATGACAGATGGTCAATGTAAACATAAAAGGAGGTAAGTCACATTGGTAGTATATACCCTTGATATGGTGAATTAAGAATGACATTTTATCCCAGTGGTCTTCCTCCCTAAGATACATTATACCTATGTAAAAATTTTAAAAAATCAAAACTCTAATTGAGGGACATTTTCCAAAATTCTTCACCAATATTCCTCAAACTATCAAAGTTCTCAAAAATAGGGACAATTTGAAAACTGTCATAACCAAGAGGAGCCTAATGATATGTGAAAAGGAAATTTAATGTGGCATCCTGAATGGGATCATGGAGCAAAAATAACCCTAGAAGATTAGAAAAAAACTAAGGAAATATGAATAAAGTATAAAAGTTAGTTAATAATAATGTATTAATATTAGTTTATTATAATAAATATATTACACTAATGTATCAAGGACTACTAGAAGTTAATACTAGGGAAAATCGAGTATGAGGTATATGGGAATGCACTATATTATTTCTGTAATAATTCTGTAAATCTGAAACTTTATAAAATAAAAAGTTCATTAAATTATATACATAATTATATTTTAAGTAATATCTCAAGAAGAGTATCTAACATGTAAGCATTTTGTGATTAAAATTTATTGCTATTCCACCGGACAAGCAGAGATGTAAACAGTGGTTACATCTCTAGACTTCCACCAGTCAATCATGGTTCAAATACTGTAACTGGCAGCTTTAAACTCATGCACACATGCCCAAAATTCTAAGAGGAGAATGAAGGAGACAGGATTCTGGCATGGCCATTCCTCCATTTCTTTCTTTCTGTCTCTATCTCTCTAGTGAGTGCACACATCCTATAGCAAAAATATCTCTTAAAAAAATTGCTATTCTAGCCCATCTATCATTATTTTCTTTTTTTAAGGAGTTATTTAATTGTATTTATTTATTTTTTTATTTGACCTGAGAGAGAAAGAGAGGGGAAGTGACAAAGTAACCAACCAGTTCTAGAACCATGGTCAGCCATGTGAAAGTCTTGCACCTCAACCACCTTGCCACTTATCAGCCCCGTCAATATTTTCTTAAAAAAAGGACCATTATAATATTTTGAATGTGTATTAAATATGTATACTAAAAATGTAATTTATTCTTTGATAAATACATGCATAATATTTTACATGTCAAATATTAATTGCATCTATTATGGTAACTGTGCAACGTTTGAGCACAAATGTTTTAAAGAATTATTTATTTAATTTTATTTATCATTATTATTAGTGTTTCCCAATTTGCTACAGGGCACATGTGTTCACCAGAGATGGGGGAGAAAGGGAAAGTGAGAAAGCAAGCCGCCATGTCTGAGATCTGAACCACTGTCAACCATGTGGTAATCTAGTACCCCAACCATCATGCTGTCTACTGGAGCCTGAGCACAGTTTTTATAAAATTTAATAGCCTTTTTTTTCCCTTTACAAGATTAAAAACTATTAATTATGTAGTTTTATTTCTTTCTTTAAGTTTCTTTTATTTATTTATTCCATGAGTGAAACAAAGACAAAGAGATGAAATCCCAACAAGATCCACCTTTAGCCTCAACCAACTCCAGCTCATAGGTACACAAGGGCCTGGCATAAACAGGGAGGTCTCCAGAAATGAAGCTTCAACCTTCTTACATGGGTCAACCTTAAATAGTGTTGTATTATTACTGTGCCTCTGTCTTGTCCCTATAGTTGTCTTTTTTAAAGAAAGTTTATGTCTATCATGCTTGATTTTATTTAATAACTATAAAATTGTTCACTTTTTTGTATGTACTTTCTAGGCTATAGTCTAATTGGACAAAGCATATAAAATATTTCCTAATATCTTGCAATTTGTAAATTTTTACTTACAAAATAGGTATTATATCAAAAAAAATCCATGAGAAATTTTTTCAATATTATTTCCCTGACTTCAGTATAAAAAGAGCTATTTAGAATTTAGATAATATTTAGAATAGATATAGCTAGGTATTTAAGCCCCCCTTTTTCTTTGGACTATAGTGAATACAGTGAACCTTCTATTTTGTGTTTCTTAAATTTCTGCATTTATTTAAATAAAAATGTTACTGAGCCAAGAAAAACACCAGTTTAGTAAAGTTGAGTTCCAGCAAAAGAACATGAAGCAGTTCTGCACATACAAATGAAAGGGGTCTAGAAGACTAAGCTTTATTTTTCTCTTTTTTAGCTACTAATTAGGAGCAGTGGCTGTAAAACAAAACCTAAAACTATGCAATGAAGAAATTTAAGATTTCAATTCCATTCTTCTAGGAATAAATATGCTCAAAATACCCTACTCCATTCTTAACAAGCATTAAAAAAATCTGATCTCCAGACTGACTTATTTAACAATTACATTTACAAATATCAAATTTCTCCTGCCCTCTTTATGATACCATGCTAAATACTAAATAGAATCCAATCTCTCCTTCAGATTGTAATCCACTTGACAGCAAAGACTTCCTAAACTTGTCAAGAACCATAATATGTACTTCTGTAATAATCTGTAACTACACTGAAAATTCCTTTAGAGATGTTCTAGAGTCATTCTCTGAACAGCCTCAGTTGTACTCAAGACAACCTATTCAAATGACTGATGACCAACTATTCCCTGCATTCTTCCACGTCACAGTTTGACCATGCCTCTTCAATATGGTTTTCACAGGGGAGAAGCTACAAGACCAAAGACTGTGCTATCCTTCTCAGAGAGGCTGACGTCATTTCTCATCTAGTTTCATCTTTTGTTTTGTTTTGTTTTTTAAAGGGAGAGATTTTTGCTATAGGGCACATGTGCTCATCGGAGAGACAGAGAAACACAAAGTGAAAAATCATTCCCTAAGGGAGATGGCCATGTCACAACTCTCTTGTTTTCCAGCCCCTTCTTGAGATTTTGGGCATGCATGTACATGTGCCCAGCCTGAGTTTCAAGCCACTGGCTCTGGGATTCGAACTGCGGTAGGCCATATGGGAGGCCAGCGACATAATTATAACACCATCTGCTGGTTCTTCTTCTCTAGTTTTTAATAGTCCTAATCTCTCTAGACCATGAAAAGCCTGAAAAGAATAAGAAAATAAATTTCTATTTCATATGAATATTTTTAGTTGAGATGTCAATTATGAATATTTTTAACAAGACCCAATGCCACTTTTAGTGCTCCTGTTAATTGTGTATAAAATGTTAATGGCTATATTTAATTTCACATCAAATGAAGGCATTGAAACGAGGTAAATTCAACTTTATATTTAAGGTTACATAGGTCCATATCATCCTTTCTTCTCAAGAAAATAAATTTGTCATGTGTGCAGAAAATCACTATGATAGTGTATAGTACATAAAAAAAGTAATCTGGGTAAAAGGAGAATTTGACTCTTGCCATGGTTTATTCACTTGCATTTTGCATCACTAATCTTCAGGTTTCCCAAATCATCTATGTTTAAAAGAAAGGTACTGTGCTAAATAAAATGTGTTCGTTTTTGTTAGATTGGCTGTGTTTTTTTTTTTCTTTTTGGAGAGGTTTTTGCTATAGGGCGTGTGCGCTCGGTAGACAGACAGAGAGAGACATAGAGACAGAAAGCGTGAAATCACCCCCCAGGTGGGATGGTCACGCCACAATCCCTTCTCCTCCATTTTCCTCATGGGATCTTGGGCATGCACGCACATGCGCCCAGCGTGAGTTCTAAGCCACGGGGTCTGGGATGCGAACCACGGTCGACTATGTGGGAGTCCAGCGACATAGCCATTACACTAACTGCTGGTTCCCCGTTGTTTGTTTTTTTAAAAAAGATTTTTACTATAGGGCACATGCTCTCACTAGAGGGATGGAGACAGAAAGGGAGAAATCACATCCCCGGGGAGATGGCCACGCTGCAGTCCTTTCTCCTCCAGCCTCCTCTTGGGATCTTGGGCACGCATGCACACACACCCAGCGTGAATTTGAAGTAACCCGGTCCAGGACTCAGACTGCTGTCGACTACATCAGAGTCCAGCAACATAACCATTACACTCTCTGTCAGTCCCAAAATGTGCTCATTTTAATTGCCAAAGGGCACATGCACTAACCAAAGGCAGAGAAAGAGAGGAGAGAGAGAGAGAAGAATAAAGCATTCCTGAGTAGGAGTGTGTTCACATTAGGATCCCTTCTCCATTTCTCCTTCCTGTCAGAATTCAGAGGACTCAAGCACAAATGCCTGCTGTATTTTCCAAGCCATGGGAGCTGGGATTCAAACTGTGGCTACCCATGAAGAATCCAACTTCCTTAACCTCTAGACTACAGGTCCAGCCCTATGCTAAACACTCTTTAAAATATCTATTATCTCTGGAGGTCATGGTAAATGAAAGATCATGGTAAAAGAAATTCCTAATTAAAGTAAAATAATTCTAAGACACGGAAATTCATCAAAAGGAAAAATAAGAAAATATTTATTTCTCTAATTAAACAATAGTATATGGAGAAAAATCAATAAATAGGAATCAAGTAGCACCTATTTTTTATTACAATATAAATTCTGATAAAATATAACTTACTAAATTAAAGGGAAGTTAGCAATTTGTTTTTCTATTTGAAATTTTCTTAATGGTTTTATTATGTATATCTAAGATGAAAATACTAAGAAACTACCTGATTCAGGGAAAAAGGTGAATGTTCTATGGCTTATGGTTTCTTCTACCATGATTAACTGTGAAAAGTGTGCACTGGTTTCAATGTATATTCTAGGAGAGAGTTGGCTGGCCTGTGTCCTCCAGAGTTGATTTCCTATCATTTAATCCAAAGGCCACTTTCTAGATAGACTTTATCTAACATAGTAATCAACATCTGATATTTTTTAATGAGAATAATGTTAAATTGGATTTCAGTGATGACATTAGATAAGTGGACACACTAAAATATTATATCACAGTCCATTTGACAATTTGCATGAACATGTTATAACAATCTATAAATCTTGCACTTATTTTTTATAAATAGTAGCTTAGTCTTCTTAAATAATCCTGTATTTATCCAGATAATCCAAGACTACGGATCATCTGACTGACTACAGAGGTAAAATATTGCTCATTTGCCTCAGGTAAAAATTTATGTCAGATATTGTCAGGGTATTTGAGAAAGGGAGTTGAAACCTAACCACTTATAGAATAATGGTGGACCGGCTTTGTGTTTTTCCTGAAAAAAACTCTATGTATAACAACATACGGACTTTCTCAGTGACCTGGTAGCAATGCTAAAGGAAGCTAATTACATTCCTTGCCAATCTCAGCCTCTGACAATTGTTGGCCTCATATATTTGCTAAAAATAATACACAACAACCATGTATTACCAAATCGAGTTTGGTCAGTTTGCATCAGAAAATATCAATATACAATAGGAGGTACAATAAATAAATAAACTATTTTAAGAGTTTTGGTTTCTCGAAAGGGAATTCTCTTCAAGAACTAGTGTTGAAACTGATAGTTGAAGTTGTACTCACCAATTATAAATGACTTATTAGTCAGGAGAGGGAGATAAGAACAAAACTTAATTATATTCATAATAAAGGAGGGATGAAAAGCACAAGAGGGATTAGGGTAAGCAGAAGCATTATGTAGCTATTCTAAGAGATGACTTTACTAAGAGGTCTCTGCAAAGTAATTGAAATATCCATTTGGGGGCTGGCTGGTGGCATGGTGGTTAAGGGCACTGGACTCCCACATTGGTGACTGTGGTTTGAGCCCCAGATCTGGCAGCTTGAAAATCACGCCAGGCGCAGGCGTGCCTACTCCTCAAGGGTCAAATTTAAATAAATAAATAAATAAATAAAGTTAAAGATAATTCTTTAAAAAATAAATCCATTTGTTTTTTCTTCTATCTCTACTGCCCCCACCACCAACTTTTGTTCAAGCTCAATCAGAACCGAAGGGTGTTTAACAATATTACTGAAGAGAATAGTTAGGATTTAGGCATAGATATGTAAGACCCTAGTCACAGGAGATTTAAAGATTTAAGGGTCTGTAGTGGCCAAATTCGCAATTAACTTTGATATGTGTAGGCTTAAGCAATAAAAGCAAGTAGAGTCCAGACAATAGTTTGCAGCAAACCATAAACTTGCCAAGGCTGGCTTTCAGAACTACTAGATAACTGAAGTTGCACTGTGTGAGTTCAAGTGAGGTTGTAGGACATTAAAGTTAAGTGATATAATAAAACAAGCTAAGTTCAGTTAGTTAATAGATAAGAAATTAGGTCTTTTCCTTTGAATTTTGTCCTTTGTAATAAGTACAGAGTATTTGATTTCTAGTTCCTGAAATGTGTATGTGCAAAATTACTAACTTAATTTATCTATAATAACATACTTTCTATTCTGTGCCCCCACTTTGCGAGTCAGTGGAAATTAATGATCAGTTTAAGGTGATCTCAATCATTTAAGTTACTTGACCTCCTCCCTACAAACATCTCTTTTCAGAAGCTGTATCTAAGCTACAAGAATTTAAGAGGTTATCACACAATTAACAGGTTGTATATTGTTCTCAGTGGTCACATTATACACATATTCCCTCCTGGTCTCTGTCATGAACCCATGCAGATGTCAGTTGCACTATCCTATTTAGCAATATAAACTTCTCTAGTCTGTTGGTCTTCAGTGCTTATCAGTGCTTCTCTTGGCTCCATGGAAAAACCCTCTGCTGCTCTCCAGGCTATATTAATGGGACAAAAGGCTCTTAGAAGCCATTTCAAGCCTGTACTTAGATATGTCACTCATCTCTACTCTGTTGTTCTTTTCCACATGAGGGGAAGAGATATGGCTGGAGGTAGGGAACAGGAGGACAATATAAAGCTTGACATCTATCTAAGCAACACTTGGGAAACACTAAGCCTCTTAGTTCTAGTAAGTCAGCTTATATATTTATCCTATTTTTGGGGCTGAGTAAACATGGTACATAGAGTCTCTTTTCAAGTGATATACAAACATCTAAGTACTCTTCTTTCTCTACCTCATGTCTTCTTTCATAGCCAATAATTTTTTTCTTGGTGGGTTTGAGCACTGGTTTTGATTGACAAAATGATAATGTATTATTACACCTTAACTTTTCTCTATTATCATTCACTTTTTGTGTTCTGAGTGTTTAGTGATCTATGTCTATGATAATTCTTCATGTTAGACCTAAGTTAAATACTGTGTACATCATAATTTTGAGGGAATTACCAGGAATGTCAAAAAGACTCAGAGAAAATATTCAGTATTTTGCAGAAAGAGGTACCTAATAAGCTTTGTCAATTTTTATTAATGACATATCACAGTCTAAACTCTCATTGCTTTTCTCATACATGAGAGTACTAAAATCCACAATTTAACTCACACAACCACTGAAAAAGCTGATCAATTAAAGTCTAAAAATAGCACTGAATTTATTCTTAAAATATTTTTTTCCTAAAACTTATAAATTGCATCTCATTTACTTAATAAATAACTATGGTAAACAATAGGCCCAAAATCTATCTTTCAAATTGGATATAGTCTCTATTTTCATAAAGGACTATTAAATTTATCCCAACATTTTGGTATTTTTAACTTGTTTAATTATAAGTAGATCCAATATAAATATTTGGAAGAATGCAAAGTAAAATTATTATACTAGGTTTTATATATATATATATATTTGTTTTTACATATCTGTGGTTTTTCTTTTACCTTTCATCTCTTCCAAAATGATTTCACACACACATAAACACACATCGACCAGCAAAACTATCTTTTATTTTGTAGATTCTAATGTCAAGTCTTAATTTTTAAAAACCTGAATATTGTTCTTCCATAACACGTGATACAAAGAAAAGTCCTGTTTCAGTGGTGCTACCATCTGCTGTTAAGAAAAATCTAGAAAAAGGACTGCAATGTGAATTAACTGTAGACAGAACATTGAAATTGATTCATAAATCATAGGGATCTGCAGAACCCTGGGTCTAGATTGTGCTCTCAGCCACAAGCAGCTTTCCCTGCATTTCCATGATAGGCTCTGTCTTCACTTTTTAAAATACTAACAAGCTTCTTGTGGGTGGGATCAAATGACTGCCCCTCTCCCTTCACCTGTGAAATTTCAGAGCCTATTTGAAAAGGGC
>NW_006159750.1:65726-77476 GCF_000334495.1 Tupaia belangeri chinensis
CCAGGCCTAGTCCAGGAAAGAAAGTCTTCATTTCAACAGGAATTTGGAGCCTGCCTGAGAAGGCCAGCTAGTTACTTGGTGAAAACTGTGGCAATTCATTCAAGTTCTGAACAGTCACTAGCTGGGCCTTACTCACTTTTGACTCTTGAGCTTTATAACTAATGTGTTTTTTCCTTTATGTGGATGCTTGTGTGTGTGTGTGCATATGTGTGCATGCATGTATACACACATGTCACAGCAGAAAGAAGTATCTATGAAGTGCATCGTGTGCACAGGCAGTAAGCTGATGAAGGAAACCTTTCTCCCAAACAGTAAGCTGCAGTAGCAAGTATAAGACATAGGTTCTTCTGTTTCAGCTTCTGCCCCTACATTTACAGCACTGAATGCATTCATGTGAATAAGCTCATATGTTTAACAAGTATTTTGAAATAGGTTCCCAATAAAACTTATTTATACAAGAATACAAAACAAAGATACAGTACTTGTATTCAAGACCTGGACAGAAGGCCCCTGTCTAAAGCACATTAAAAATAATTTTGAAAGTAAAATTAGGACCTTAAGCCAAAAGAATTCATTGCTATAGAAAGGAAAAAGAAGGAAAGAAAAAAAGAAAGAAAAGCACCTCAACATAACGCAGAGTCATTTTTTCTTGAAGTCTACTGGGACTGACATGTAGCATTACTATCTAAAGTTCCTACTGTTGCGAATTTTCTGACATTTTCTACAAATAACTTGGAAATGTTCCAAGATTTTTACATTCTACTACAATATTTAAGCTCACAGAATTCTTACTAAGAAAGTCTACTTCTGCTCCTCAAAAATTTTAAAACATGAACAAAGCATTCAAATTGACTAAGGTACAAGAGAAAAAAAGCAATAACAATGTAATGAACTTGAAAGGAGAACATTTATCCTTACACATATTCGCAGAGAATGAAGTAGTGATGCTGATATAATTTCAGAATAGGATTTTGGTAATATTTTTTCAATGCAAGAGCAAGCAGTCTTCAACATTAGTTGACATTAGTTAATATATTCGACATTTAGAGATTCTGGAAAAATTTTATATGACTCTGATACATCATGGATTTAATCTCTTGCTTAAAATTAGAAAAAGGAGAGAAATAGAGGCTAATCGACTCAAAAGATGACTTTTTTCCTCCTTCATCAGCTGTTTCCGGTGATCTCGTGAAAAACCTGATGTTGTGACATTATTAGTCACTGGACTTGAGGAGAGATGGTGCACAAAAGGAAGCTTGTCCTTCTGGGACCTGGTTTTGAATCAGTTTCAGACGACAGAAAAATACTCTTTTGTGGCTGCTAAAGTTCAGGAATGAATTCTGGCAGTCTTATCCAATTCCCTAAAGCAGACTCCATATTACCAACATCTAATTGGCAGGCTTTACTTGTAACTCCCACTAGGGCCAGGGTAATGAATGGATTTAGTGAAGATGTCCTGAGTCATCTGTCCAGTGGCTGGTCTGGGCACTCAGCTCCTTCCTTATAACCTCCCCAGACATGTCACTCCAGGAAAAGAAGGCAAGGCCTATGAACTTGCTTAACAGTGGTAAGACAGCAGTTTTATTAAACTGTAGTTCCAAAATAAGCTGTTCTCTTCATTTGATCGAAAAAAGCAAAAGAGTATTAGAAAAGAAAACATATTCTTGTTGGATCATTTCCTTTCTTAAATTTCATTCCAAAAACTTTTATATTTGGCTTAAATACTCAGGTAACTATGGTTGAATGGGACTACATTTAGACCTACTCCAGATTATTCTTTAGGCAGTTAGGGAAAATGTCGGCCGTTTCTGCCTAGAAAAGCCTTTGAGAGTTTACTTCCATTACTAAATAACTTCTACCCCTCTGTCTACAAGGGGGAATTTGTTTTCTCTCTCTGGTTCAGTACATTTCAGTAGCATTAATATTTAGTGCTCATTCATTGTTACCTTGTTAATTCTTTAAATCATTTATGCCGAAATCTATCTGAAAATATTTTTGTGCCTGCCTCTTTGGTGAGGTCCGCCGGTTCCCCAAATCCAGCATCCAAGATTAAACATGACAATTTACTCCCAAATAATTCTGCTTCATTCAAATTAGGATTATAGCAGAGATGGTGAAAACAAAAATAAAATGACAATCATTACAAAAATTAAGGAATGAAATTCATCAGTTTTAGAGAAAACACACTTATTTCTCCCAAAAGACTTATAAAAAAGTAATATTATTTATTTTCTTAGCAAATCTTTCTCAACAATAATTCTTCTCTAACTCATACAATAAGGCATTGCTATCTGGAAGTCACACCGAATGATATCTTTAGAGCATTTTCAAATATTTGTTGTTTTCAAGCCCCATGTCTTTCCTAGAACCCAAATCATAAACTATACTCCAGTTTTTCAAGTGAATAAAGAGACTCGAGAACAAAATCCACATGGAAAAGTTAGGTACTTTGAACTTTCTCATCACCTTACCAGGGCTTCCAAACCGGCAGCCTAAAAGACAACTCAGCAATGTCTGAATGGAACTGCAAACAATGGCTCCTTCACAAGTGGGCCTTTAATTGATTACGGCTGTGTTTATGGAAGCAGAAGAGAATTTATACAAAACGACAGATTCCCTTCATTTTGAGGGAGTTTCACTGGCTTTCATGCTAAGGGTGGTTTCTCTATTGAGCAGTCTTGCTCTACACCCACCTGGTTGCCACCTAACTATTTGAGCATTAAACTGATTACTTTTTTGTCACTTCTTATTAAATTTATCTTCTCAGTTGTTTTTTAAATGGGAAAAAAAAATCACTTTCCAAAGTACAGCCCATGTTCAGAGAATCCAAACAAGATCTAGTATTCCTCTGTTTCTTTGTCATAGTTTCTTGTATTAAACATTGCAGAATATAATTAAATAGGAAACTATTAGAACTCAATTTAGTAGGGTCCTTCTGTTGTCAATTTGTTTAAGGAATTACAGCGATGAGAATTTAGGGAAATCATATAATTCGTCTAATCCACTTAAGTAGTAATATCTACTTTTTTCATTTCTTTATTATATTTCTATCATGTCTTAATACCAGGTAGTAAATACTCTGTCTAATAATTTGGAGCAGACAAATTAAAATTAGCTCTAAAACATGTCATTGCAAAAGGCTTTTTTTCATTTGTCTGTTAATAGTGACCTCTATAGGTCAACTATAACAACAACAAAGCATTGCAGGTAGCTGCTCTGGGGTCAAACATTTATTGAATAAAGAACAGAAATATAATTATAATACTAAATTTAAAATATCTTTGATTCCTTATGCCAATTTATATTTTAAATACAACAAAAATTAAGTTGTCTAATTAACATTTGTGGATGCTAATTTCAAATCAAAGTAATAGCCGACAAGGTTTTAGTTGATTTATTCAAAGAGAATTAATAATCTTTTCCTTTTTTTTTTTGAAGAGGTTTTTGCTATAGGGCACGTGTACTTGGCAGACAGAGACAGAGAGACAGAAAGCAAGAAATCACCCCCCAGGGGGAATGGCCCACGCCACAATCCCTTCTCCTCCAATCTCCCCTCGGGATCTTGGGCACGTACGCACACATGCCCAGCGTGAATTTTAAGCCACCGGATTCGGTACGTGAACCGTGGATGACTACATGGGAGTCCAGCGACATAGCCATTATGCTAACTGCTGGTCCTGAGAATTAATAATCTTTGAAGAAATATCTTGTAAGCAGAACAACATAAAGCATCTGCTAATGTTAATCTTTTTGTTATAGACAATTAAGAAGGCAACATTACAATATGCTTTATCTTTCTGAAGAGTGTGTGCATACAGAAGCTGTTATAAGGGACCAGCAGATGGTGTAATGGTTACATCACTGGACTCCCATGTGGTCACCTGCGGTTCAAGTCCTGGACTTTGCAGTTTCAAAACTCATGGTGGGCACATGTGCATGTGTGTCCAAAATCCCAAGAGGAGAATGAAGAAGAAAGGATTCCAGCATGGCCATTCTCGCTGTCTCTTTCTGTTTCTTTCTCTCTCTGGTGAGTGCACACGTTCTATAACAAAAATCTCTCTGAAAAATAAAAAAAGCTGATATATAAGAACAAATCTATCTATTCCACCTCCCAGAGCATGTTTTCTCTCATTCACCAAGGATTTCTTCTTAAAACAATAATGCAAATGAATAGTTAACATGTTACTAATTCATTGGTTTACAAATTATGGTATACTCTGATAAGTCCACAGAAAGTAAGATATTTCTATTTGCAATATTAGTTTAATAATTCTGTAAAAATAAACTTAGAAATGTTTCTATATTGCTTAAGTTACATTAATCATTTGGTCTTTCACTCTTGAATTCTGACCCAAGAAAGACAAAAAATAATAATAATCAATTCATAACTAAACTTCCTAGTTTTCAAGTTATTTTTCTCCAGTTAAACTAAATGTTTTCATGAACACCAGCAAACTATAAATTTATACATCAGACTTTCTCACACTAATATCTTATCTCTCTATGCATTTTCTTTATCTTTTACCTCATTGGATTCTCAAGTTCATTGACAACTCTATATTTTTCTTTGTGTGACCTTAAATTTCATACACTCTCCTGTCAAAATCTTACACTCCTTGACTATATTTCCTTCATGCCACTAGGCTAATGAAATCCGAACCCTGAATGATACCATCCTGTCTGCCTTGGGTAGGCATACTTGCAAATGGAAGAACTGGACAATTTAATATGTTTAAGAAATATAAATATTCTCTAATAAAACTCAGTAGGATCTCTTGAAGATAATTGGAGAGAGCTTGATAAGATAAAAAACTATTACTTTGTGCAATAAGTAGTAAACTTCTGAAATGTGGAATAAAAAATATTAAAAAGTGGGCTTAGAATTATTTCAATGCATATTTAACAATGGTTATGAAAGGGGTTCTAGAGATATTTGAATAACCTTGGAATTTTTAAATTAGTGAGTAATAAGTTAATTTGTGTTCTATCATTTACTTGATAAATATTCTTTCTAAGCCTCAGATTCCTCTTGTGTAAAATTAGCATATTACTATCTGCATCATAGGATAGTCAATATGAGGAAATGATTAGTATTTGAAAAGTACTTAGAATAGTACTTGACACTAAGTAAATGCTAAAAAAAATAGATTCTACTAAAATTCACAAAATAGTAATCACTTGGAATGTTGAAAATATCTTGGAAGTACTATTACTGTTTTTTACTTATAAATTTATATTTTATCCATATCATACAAATTTCATAATTAATATAATTAGCTCAAAAGTACACTGTCAATAAAACATTGAGAATAAAAATAAAATATGTGAATTTATTCATTTTTAAATTATGCAATATCATCTCACACCCATAAGGATGATTACTATCAAAACAAACCAAAAAAAAAAGCATTAATGGCACAAAGAGGTGTGTATTATCTGTTGAAGATATTTCATAGTTTTATCAACAGTACTAGGGAGAAATGTTCATCAGTTGAAATATCCATTTTGTAAGACAAATAATAATGTGATTGAATGTATGGAAGAATATGAAATGAAAAAAAATAAATTAAAAAAAAAAAAAACACAGAACAGACCCAGCCAAAATAACTGGATGCTGACTGACACATTCTCGGAAGGTTAAGGTCAAATCGAAATCCAGGATTCAATTCCTAGCCCACCCTAAAATGCCAGGTGCAAAGGCAGGGAAATAATGACATAGCTAGACCCTCTCTAAAACAAAAATAAAAACCAAAGGTTTTATTAAAGGGTTTCTTGTGGTGAAGGTGTGGAGAAATTGGAACTCTCATGCTCTGATAGTGGTAATGTGAAATAAGTAAGTGCTACAGAAAACAGTGTCCCAAAGATTATGGAAACTCGTGTCCTCATTGTCATTGACTTCCATAAGTCTTTTGATCTCAGTTTTTACTTCTTCAGTAGTTCTGAAGTCATTCAGGAGTAGGTTATTTAGTTTCCATGTATTTGTGTATTTTTGAGGGTTTCTTTTGTAATTAAAATTAAGTCTAATTCCATCATGGTCAGATTAGATGCTGGATATAGTTTTTATGCCTTTGAATCTGTAGAGGCTTGCCTTGTGTCCTATCATGTAGTCAATCTTCGAAAAAGTTCCATGTGGGGGTGAGAAAAAAAGTGTATCTTGTGGTTTGAGGATGGAAAGTTATATAGATGTTTGTTAAGTCCATTTGATTTACGGTATCGTTTAGATCCTTTATCTCTTTACCTATTTTTTGTCTAGATGATCTATCCATAAAAGGATAGTGGAGTGTTGAGGTCTCCAACAGTTAAGTGTGTTGCAGTCTCTCTCTCCTTGTAGATCTAACAGTCTTTCCTTCATGTGTTTGGATGCTCCTGTGTTAGGTGCATAGATATTTATAAGCGTTATATCTTCTTGAATGATTGACCCTTTTACTAAAATATAGTGTCTTTCTTTGTCTCTTCGAACAGTTTTTGTTTTAAAGCCTATTTTGTCAGAAATTAGAATCGTGACTCCAACTCCTTTTTGGTTCCCATTTGCATGGAAAACTTTTTTCCAATCCTTCACTTTTAGTCTATGCATGTCTTTACCCATGAGGTGGGTTTCTTGTAGGCAACAGATAGAGGTCGTCTGTTTTTTTACCCATTCAGCCAAACTGTGTCTCTTGATAGGAGAATTTAATCCATTTCACATTCAATGTTATTATTGATATTTCTGGCCTTGTCCCAATGTATAAGTTAGCCAATGTCTTGGTTGTCTTTTATTCCTTTATTTCTGGCTGTTCATTCTTCGGTTTTCCTGAACAGTACTCCCTTCAAGATTTCTTGAAGAGCTGGTCTGGTGTTGGCAAATTCTTTTTTGTTTGTCTGAAAAGATTTTAACCTTTTTTTTTCTATATGAAGGATAATCTTGCAGGATATAGTAATCTCAGTTGAAATTGTTTTTCTCTTAAAACTTTCAATACGTCTTCCCATTCTTTCCTTGCTTGCATTGTTTCCGTTGAGAGGTCTGGTATTAGCCTGATGGGATGACCTTTGTAAATCACTTCTTGTTTCTCTCTTGCCAGTTTTAGTATCATGTCTTTATCTGAGGTCTTGGACAGTCTGGCTAAGACTTGCCTTGGGGAAGATCTTCTGGGGTTGATTCTATTTGGTGTCCTTTGTATTTCGTGGGTCTGGATGCTTGAGTGCCTCTCTAGACTAGGGAAATTTTCTTCCAGGATTTCATGGAACAGATTTTCCATGCTGTTATTAGTTTCTTCACCTTCTGGGATGCCAATTATTCAGATGTTTGGGCATCTAATGGCATCTAGTATTTCTCGTATATTATCCTCATGGTTTTTTTTTGTTGTTGTTGTTATTTTCTCTATCTTTTTGGTGTTTTATTCTAGGTCAGAGGTTTTAACCTTCTGCATCAGAGATTCGATCTTCAGCATGGTCTAATCAACTTTTAATACTTTCAAGAGAATTTTTGATTTCCTGTATTACAGACTTCATCTCTAATAGTTCCATCTGATTCTTTCTCAGAGTATCCATTTCTTCTTTCATATCGTGGAAGGACAGACGTCCCAATCTCCTGTAGTTCGTTGTCTCTTTTCTGTTCCAACTCATAGAATGTGGTCACCATGAATGTTCTAAATTCTTTCTCTGACATTTTGGTGACATCCTCCATTTTTAAGAAAGATGGAGGGGAGTTACTCTGTTACTTTGATGGAGATATAATTCCTGGTTTATTCAGACCTGAGGCTCTTCTTATACTTCTAGCCATTGGAAGATTTATTTGCTTTTAGATACCTCTTAGGAGAATGTTTCTTTGACTAGGAGCAAGTGTGTTTCCCTTTTACTGTGAATTGATGTGTGCTGAAGTCTCTCTTCTATTGTTTTTAGTAATGTCATCTCAAGAGGGGTACTCTTCAGGTGCCTGAAGAGCAGTGTCTCCTTTTTCACAGGTGGTTCAGTACAAGGGAGGATCCCAGAGAAATGTCATTACTAGGGAATTATAGAACTATGATTCTAGACCTGTCTAGTCTAGTCTCTCTGGCAGGGTGGAGGATGAGGAGGAAAGGATAATATAAGAGGAAACAAAAGAGCACAGAGGGGAATAAAGAAAAAGTCATGTGGCATGCGATTTTGCCAGGGGCCTGGAGATGGAACTGGAACCTACTGCAGAGCAAAGGCCAGTCTGTGGGGCAAGGAATAGGAGGGTATTAATAAAAAAAATGGAGAAAGGCAAAGGAAAAAAAATAAGCACAAAAAACTGCCTATCTGTCTAGAGGGCTAGGTCTTGGGCTTGAAAGCCTGGAAGTGAGGTCGGGGGCAGTGGTGCCCCTGCCTCATCATCCCTTGCTGGCCAGGATCCTGGTGATGGAACTGGAGCCTGCTGCAGAGCAAAGGTCAGTCTGTCTAGGGGACTGGGTCTTGGACTGGAAAGCCTAGCAGTGAGGTGGGGCACAGTGGTGCCCCTGCTTCAATGTCCCTTGCTGGCCAGGGACCTGGAGATGGAACTGGAGCCTGCTGCAGAGCAAAGGCCAGTCTGCGGGGCAAGAAAGAGGAGGGTATTAACCAGTAAATCCCATTTTAATCATTTATAGATGTATCTATTTACATACACAGTATTCTACTCTAGGTTATGAAGGATTAAAAATATGTATAATTCTAAATATCTGCAGTAAGAAAAGATGAAAAATGAAATCATGTGCAAAATGTGATTCAATGCTATTATTATTTTTATCTTGTCAGCACATACACTCACCAAAGGAGACAGAGAAAGAGAGGGAGAAAGAGAGAGAGGCCATGTTGCAATCTCTTCTCTGTTTCTCCATCCTATTGGGGTCATAGAGCCAGCCAATATTATGTTAAAGTCACTGTATTTCCTTAATAATTAAAAGACTATCACATATATTATATTAAACCGTATGAGTTACAATTAGGTTTTACTTATAGGTCAACTTTATTGACCTAAAACAAAGGTACTTCATTTTTAACTTAGAGCTTGTAAAAGCATGAAGAAAATACCTTCATTTCTGTCAACAGAAAGGGTAAAATGAGGACAGAGGATCACATGTGGGAGAGTACATGGGCCAGACCTGGAAGGAACATAGATTGCTTTCATATTCTACTGGTTAAAACTCAATCACATGATCACTTTTAATTGCAAGAGAAACTGAAGAATATCTAATTGTCAAGTAAGAAAGAAAAGGAGACTATAATTTAGGTGACCATTAGCAGCCGTGTCACTTTTCCTTGGAGGGTTTTTATATAGATTAAATGAGTTAATACATCTTGTGTACTTTAGCCATCCCTGATTCAATATAAATGCTCAATTAGTAAATGTTATTGCTATTCTCAATTTTTTTCCCACGTGCAGATTCTAGTTTTTAATTGAAAATAACTACGATTTATGAAAAGTATCTGGAAGAATATTGCTCCTTTTTCCTTGACTTCCCTAATACTGTTGATACATAAAAGTTCATTAAAACATCTAACTGACTGAAATATAAATGTTGCTTTATATGCAGTTCCTGAACTTCCATTGAACATAGCATTACCCAAGTAAATTATTAATTATCCTAAAAATAAAAAGACTATCTCATATTGCTACTACATATAAATTTTATGATTAAAATAAGAGATAAATATAAACTAATCTTTGGTAGATTAAACATTGTTTTTATAACACAAACAAAAGGGATATTACTTCTTCTTTCACTCCTTGTCATTCTTTTTTTTAATTTTTATTATCATCATAATCTTTTTTATATTACATTGGATTACATATAACTGTACAGTGTATTACATTGCTTTTTCAAAAGGGAATGCCATGCATGTCAGTCAATACAGAGACTTTAATCTTCCCGCTTCAACATTCAATATCTTTTCTATGATTTTCCCAATCATTGTTATAATTATTATTATTATTATTTTTTTAAAAAACAGCCAGTCAATCACTATTTCTCATTTTGCTTGTAAAAAGACTTTACCCATCATGAAATACTTCTCAGACCAATCCAGTTGAGAATACTATGCATGTCATCATCAATAGGTAATAAGCCATATCTGTTTCTCACTAACGTCCTGCCTCTCTATTGTTCTCTTGCTATCTTTCTCTATTCTCTTCTCTTCACCTCCCCCATTCAACACTGTCCTTAGCCTATTCTCGTTAAGTACCTTCACTGTTTTTATGTCCTCCAATATTTTGCTCTCTACCATAGAGTGCTGATAGTCAGTATGTATTGAGTGGATACATACAATATCTTTCTTTCATAGCCTGGCTTACTTCACTCAGCAATAGATCCTCCATATCTGACCACTTTCTATCAAATGCCAGGGTCTTGTTATTTTTTATGGCTGAGTCATATTCCATAGAGTATATATACCACACTTTTCCAATTCATTCATCAGTTTGTGGACATTTAGGTTGGTTCCATGTCTTGGCAATTGTGAATAATGCTGCAATAAACATTGATGTGCAAGCACTTTCCTGACTGAGCGTTCTCCTGTCTTTTGGGTAAATACCCAGAAGTGAGATTGCTGGATCAAATGGTAGTTCTATCTGTAGTTCTTTGAGGAACCTCCATATTGTTGTCCACAGGGATTAAACTAGTTTACATTCCCACCAATAGTGTAAGAGGGTTCCCTTTTCGCCACATCCCTGCCAACACTTATCACTTTTTATACTCTTAATCTTGGCCACTCTGACAAGGGTTAAGCGGTATCTCATTGTGGTTTTTATCTGCATCTCCCTTATGATGATGGATGTTGAGTATTTTCTCATATGCTTTTTGGCTGTTCATATGTCTTCCTTAGAGAGATTTTTGTTCAGCTCATTTTCCCATCTTTTAATTGGGTTAATCATTTTTTTTTTCACATAAGGCACTTGAGTTCCCTGTGTATTCTGGTGATAGGTCCCTTGTCTGAGGCATATTTAACAAAAATAATTTCCCATTCTTAGGGTTCTCAGTTCACACTTGTTACTGTGTCCTTTGCTGTGCAGAAACATCTTAGTCTGATATAGTCCCACTTATCTATTGTAGGGATTATTGCCTGTGCTTTGGAAGTCTTATATAAGAAGTCTTTGCCTACTCCAATGTCTCTCAGAGTTTCCCCAGCATTTTCCACCAGTAATTTTATTGTTTCAGGTCTTAGGTTCTGATCTCTGATCCATTTTGAGTTGATTGTTGTTAATGGTGAAAGATGAGGGTTCAGTTTCATCTTTCTGCAGGTGGATACTCAGTTTTTCCAGCACCATTTACTAAAGAGGTTTTCCTTTTCCCAATGGATTGACTGAAATCCTTTGTCAAAAAACAGTTGGCTGTAAGTTTTGGGGGTTATTTCTAGGGTCTCTATTCTATTTCATTGGTCCACATGTCTGTTTTTATGCCAATACCAAGCTGAATTGATGACCATAGCTTTATAGTATATCTTGGGATCAGGGAGTGATATGCCTCCTAATCCATTCTTCCTGTTTGGAATTGCTTTTGCAATATGAGGTCTTTTATGATTTCAGACAAATTCTATGATTGTGTTTTATAGATCTGTGAAGAACATTTCTGGTATTTTTATTGGAATTGCATGAAACATGTAATTTGGGTAGAATTGCCATTTTGATTATGTTAATTCTTCCAATCCAGGAGCATGGGATGTCCTTCCACTTTTTTATGTCACTTTCAATGTCTTTTTTAAGATTTTCGTAGTTTTCTTTATAAAGGTATTTCACTTTCTTAGGTTTATCCCTAGGTATCTTATACATCTTGTGGCTA